>NC_141149.1:118228561-118528561 GCF_053477565.2 Lygodium microphyllum | reverse complement strand
ATCAGTTGAATGTAAAAGCATTTAGGACATTGTTTAGTCAACCAACAAAAACAATGGTATTCTTTTCCAAACATTGCAAGAGTAGATGCGATAACATTTCCATCCACGTATTTGCTCTCCCCCTTGGGATCAAAGAACGATATTATGCAAAATTTACTTAACACTCCCTTCCTTTGGCTAGGGAAAATGCTAAGGTTTCAAACACTGCACAAGATGTAAGTTCTATAGATCACTTACATTGATCAATAACCTAACCTTCTTCCCAAACAAGTATAAAAGTATCGGTCTTCTCTTTGACTTAGGGTTTCTTATCCCTAGAGCTCTCCACTTGCCTTTGAGGCATGGAGTTGTTGTCTGTATCTAGCCCAATCCCCGAATAGGATTGATGAACATAGTAGCTATCGTATGGATCTCAATGCATCTTAGTTTTAGTCCTTATGATAGTTGTTTGTACTAGCTATGCACATCATCAAGATCCAAATGAACTATCAGTTTGTGATATTAGCAAGAGCTCGGGCAACGATCTTAGATTTTTGAGAATGAATTTCTTTTAGACTAAGTTTCTTTGCCATGCAATCCATCAGGTGTGCAAGCTCAATATAATCCTTAAATGTGGCAAAAACATAGCTATTAATTTGCAAGAAGAGGGAGTTGATAATACCTTGGAACCTTATATGTTGTTCATGCTACGTATGGGTTGGTCACATAGCATCTAGATGCAATTTTACTTGTCCTGATACATGCACTTTGCAAACTCCATCTTTCAAATATGTGAGATAAAATTTATCATTTTTGATGACCTATTCTCGTGTGGCATAGTATGGGGCCTAACGTATCTCATGCGGGAATCAGAGCAAGCATCTATTAATTTGGACATGCATTTTTTACGACCGGTATCGCAGTTGGATTGGCAATGATGCCCTCGCTTGAGGCATCGTTGCTTGTTGTGGGATTGCCATTCATGCGTGACATTTTCCCCTTGGGGGTCATTCTTGACCTTCTTCTCTTTTAGGCATGATTCCCACAAGACTTCAATAGCCTCTTACTCAAATAGGGGGCCAATTTGGAGAGGGGAATTGAGCTTATGGGGTAGCGAATAACCTCACGGGGAAATGGGAGGGGAATAAGTGTGTGTGGTCACCCTCTAAGGAGGGAAAGAGAAGGAGAACCTTCTCCCCCCCTCTCTCTCTCTCTCTCTCTCTCTCAGCATGTCAAGGCCTTCCTCTCCTCCTTCTTTTTTCCTTATGATGGGGGGGGGGGGGGGTTATAGTGGGGAGGGAAGGTGAGCAAATAGAGTGGTGGTGGTGCCACCACCCACCACTTGTCCGATTGCATGCTACTGCGGACTAATAGGGAGGGGTGGTAGGCCCTTGGCCTCCCCCTCATCGATGTCATCGTCTTCTTCCTTTTCATCATCGTCGATGCCATCATCTTCTTCCTCTCCGACATTGCCTGCTCCCTCCCCCTCGCCACCTATTCAGCGATGACAGGGGGGAGGCTGATAATTTTTTTTCTTTTACTTTAATTTAAAGGGGGCAGTGGTTTCTATGTGGAGGGGTAGAGGGTTATTACAATATGCCTTTCAAAAATTTGTGGTTGAGAAAGAAGGTGTTTGATACTTTGTTGATCTGTCTTAATCTTAAGTTCTGAACCCATCAAATAATGTTTCCATATGCGTATTGCATGTATGACAGCTAAAAGTTCCATGTTAGAGGTACTCTACTTAAGTTCAGAAGGTTTTAATTTACAAATAAAGTATGCATTTGGATTATCATCTTGCATCAATACAACACCAATACAACACCAATACCAAAACCACTAGCATCGGCAGTAAACAACTAGGGAAGAAGGTTCTATTGAAATCAGGAAGTTGTAAAATAGGTGTGTGAGATGTATGCTTTAGTAAATCAAAGGATCACTGTTGGTTGTTGCCCTAATGAAATACAAGTCCTTCCTTTAATAATACAATTAATGGCAAAGTAAGTAATGAATTTTTTAAAATAAATTTACGATAAAAACTAGCCAAACCTAAAAATGAGTAGACTTCATGCACATTTTTGGGTGTAGGCCATGTATTAATAGTCTCAATTTTGCGTGGATCAACTTGAATTCCTTTAGCAGACACAATATGACCTAAGTATTCAATTTCTATTTAAAAGAAAGTACTCTTTTTTGGGTTAGCAAAAAGATGATTTTGTTTTAGTAAACCAAAGAGTAAAGATAAATGTTCATGTTCTCTTTTAGTTTTAGTAAACACAAGGATATCATTGAAAAAGACAATAACACAATGCTAAAAAGTTAAAAATATTCGATTCATTATTCTATTGAAAGTGGCAGGTGTGTTAGTAAGACCGAAGGGCATTACTAAAAATTCATAATGGCCAAAATTGAGTCCTAAAAGTAGTTATGTAAATGTTAGGGATAGCCATGCGTACTTGATGATAACCAAACTTAAGATCAATTTTGCTAAACATAGTAGCACCTTGTAATTTGTCTAACAAATCATCCGCATGAGGAATTGGATATCAATTTTTAATAGTAATTTTATTTAGAGCTCTATAGTCTATGCACATTCAATAGGTTTGATTCTTTTTCTTTACTAAAAGAACAAAAGCTCCAAAAGGTGAACTACTAAGGTGGATTAATTTTCTATTTAATAATTCTTCAACTTGCTTTTGGATTTCTTTTTGCTCTACCTGGTTATGGCAATAAGGAGAGGTTGGATTCTAGGTAGAAGGTCAATTTGATGATCCAGCGGTCGTGATGGAGGAATTTGAAGAGGCAAATCAGAAGAAAAATAATAAAAAATTTATTAATAAGATTTTACTATCTTACGATCAATTTAGATTAGCAGTTTTGACTTCATTAAATAATACAAGAAAATATTTTGATCGTTTTTGAATGGCATGCTTTGCTTGAGTATGGCTAATTAATGGATATAACTCAGTGTTTGTTAATCCTTCAAGAAAAAGAAGTTTACTTTCATATTGTATATGCACCGAATGCATGTCATAGTTAATATGAGGATTAAGTTGATGCTGCCCACGTATACCTAAAATTACATCAGTAGATTGTAAAGGTGCTACTAGAAAATTCCATTTTTCTCTATAAGGTCCAATACAGACTTCTAATCCATATACTTCCTTTAGTTCGTTTATATTGTTTCCCTAAGAATGCAACCTTAATTTTATAAGTAGAGGGAACAGTTTAATCTACAATTTTCTGACTACCTTTTCTAAAACAAAGTCATGCGTACTTCCATCATTGTGCAAAACAATCATTTCATAATTATGGATTTTACATCTCATTTTCATTAAAGCATGGATAGAAATTTTACCAGGAGGTTCATCAATGTCGTTAGAGTTTTCTCCCATAAGCATGGCTTCATCAAAATCTAATATTGCTTCAAGGTCTTTAGTTGCTTCATTAGCTCCAAGATAATTTAAGTATGCAGTGGGATTTTTCTAGTCATGAGTGTTGCCCATGGGATCCATGGAACAACGACTCGCAATATGGCCAGAGCGATTACATTTGTAACAAATTGCATTCTTGGAATTGGTATTTGAGACACTTGGATTAACATTTTTAGGTTCATATGGCTTAGGCAAATTAGTAGGTAAATGATAAATTTTGGGATTAGAATTTGAAGTAGATTGACTGATATTATTATAGAAATTTCTCATCCAAGGTCGGTGATTAGGACAGTTCTTTCCAAATTGGAAGTTGGAAGCATGAAAAAACTTAAAATGAGAATTGTTGTTACCCATATTATTGCTCATGGAAACTAGAAATGGCCGTTGATCTTTAGTTTGTTTCTTTTCAACATCATGTGCCAAAGAAATAGCTTCGCCCGATGTATTAGGTTTAAACATGTTGACTTCAGCTTGGAAGAATATTGATTCACCTATAGGCTTGACCATTTGAAGTTACATCAAAGTATTCTAGAATCTTTCACTATATTGAGAAATGGTCTCTCGCTCTCGCTGCATAAAGACATCCCATTGTTGTTGCATGCAAAGCTTGAATTGGGCAAGAAGAAAATTAGTGAGAACCTTCTGATGGAATGCTTCCCACATGTAAGAGGACAATCAATTCTCTTGCTTGTAATATCCCACCATAAAGAATCTTTGTCGATAAAATAATGCAAAGCACACTTGATTTTGTCATTTTGAGCATAACTTTGATTATCAAAACACGAGTCGAATTGACTTAGCTAAGATAGAAATTTACAACAATCTTTAATACCATCATAAGTATTAAATTTAAAGGTACGTTTGCTTATCTTCGCCTCTTTGTAGTTGGATTGAGCTTTGAGGGTGGCATTGATGGTATAGACCAATATGTTGTTGCCAGAAGAAATTTGAAAAGATGGATGCTTGAGAGATCATAGTTCTTGCTCTAGTTGGGTGCAATGTTGGTGCTCTTCTTTTAATTGCATAGCTAATGAATCCATGCATTGCTCCATGGTTGGTTCAAGAAGTGATGATGACAAATCAAAATTTGCAGTTATCAGATGGCCCTTCAAGAGACATGATGATTGTGAATGGTTTGATGAAGATTTCGGATTAATAGAGATGCCTTGAAATTAAAAGACACTTTGACTATTGTAATAAAATTTTGGCATATAATAACCAAAATAGAGATAAAATTTTTGGCAAAATAATAGGAAGGAATAGGCAAGAAAGACATGATTTTTAAATGATAGTTTGATGCAGTTTCGTAGCCCCCAGAGTGACCATGTAGGAATCATTTCTTAGAAACTAGAAGTTAGTGGTGACTTAGACTAATCTGCATAATCTATGTGTGACTTGGAGTAAAGAAGATTGAAGTTAGGTAAGTTGAGAGAGATTAGACAAGGCTTATAGCCTTTAATGAAAATCTTGATTTTTTTGGAGGATAAGATGATGCCGTTTGCAGTTGATGGCACAAAAAATGGCCCCCCATGAATTAGAAATTGAAGCTTTTAAGCTTCTTATAATTGATTTTAAGCTGATTATTCAAGGTTTCATAATCCTTTTCAAACTTTCTTTTGTCATAATCTTCATAGAATGATGGCCCCATGAGAGGGGGGTTGAATTTTTCAATCTTGGCTTGAACTATAGAATTTCTGTGCAAAGATAGAGGGGTTTGGGGTTTTGAAGCCTTGGGAATCTAGTTGTGAAGTCGATTTGAGATGAGACAAACCGTAGAGCCCGATTGCTCTAAAGAGCTTGCCTTTGCACAAGATGATAGGCAATTGGAAGCCCTAGGCATGTAAGCTGAGCTCTGATACCACTGTTGTGCAGATCAGATGCAGAACTTGCATGTAGCAAATCAAAGAAGCCTGCTCTTACTCTCTTTTTATATAAAAATTGAAAGCATGACTCATAAAACTCAAAAAGACTAAAAGAAGAGCAAAGTAAATTTGAGCGACACATTATTGGGTGCAATTTTCCCCCATACATGGAGGAGTGGGAATCTCATCCATGCCATATTTATAATATTAAGGTGAATCTTGCTTTGCCCAAAGTAGGCCCTTTACAATCACTCTTTTTGCAAAAGAGTTTCAGTTAACCGAATCAATGGTTACAAAAGCAGTTGCACTATCCACAACTATTGAGAGCCATAAAATATTTCTAAAATATTTGCAATATATCTTCTAAAGTCTCAAATATCAATAAATATTTACAAAGGGATGTAAAAATGCCTTGGAATAAATGACAGTGCATCTTATTTAAATATTTTAATGAAAAAGTCTTTGGAATAATTCACGCTTATAGTGAATATCCAATTCATCTTGCCCTACACATTAGTTGTTAAAAATTTAGAAAATCATGTTAGAAAAATAAATAAATAAATAAATGTAGCTAGCTATAATAAATCAATTAATAATTGAAATTCATATAATAATCAATTCATATAGACATTAACACTTGAGATATGAATATTGTGGCATCACCCACGTATGGCTTCACTCGCGTTTGCATTTGCAAGTCTCGTGCCCGCCCGGATAGGATAAGCGTCCCCATTAACCTTTTGCCCAAGTTTCACTCTTAGGAATGTGCCCCTCATTAATGGAGAACCATTTAACATACTCATCCCATTAATGTGCACACAGGGGGGAACCATTGAAGGCGCTCATCCCCTCATGTAGGTGCCACTTGGCAACAAACACCATTAGCTACCTGAGATAGAACTCTGTCAATACACCACCCCCTTCCAATCGCTAGTACTCATGGCTTAACACTCGTGGATGACTCCATCCTCCCCTGTATTTCAAAAGATACACCTAGTGATTCAAGGTTCACAACCATAACCTTCAAGACTGACAAAGCTTGGGAGGCTAGCATCTAAGAGTCCCATATTCGTGATGGCCTCGAAGAGATGATACTCTAGAGCAAGAAGCATGGGAGTTGCAAATGGATCAATGAGTGTGGACAATGCTCCATCTCTCATAGTACAATTCTAGGTTCCTTTCGTAGGTTAATGTTCATTTAATATAAGGCTTAGGAACATACATAAAAGATCTTTCAAATTTTAGACAAGAATTTCATAGTTTAGCAAATAAAAAAGTGAAATTTTGATAAGAGAGGAATGTTGGAATGAAGTAGGAATTAATTACTTTATAAATATTGAAAGTAAGGATAGTTGTATGTTATTATAATGCATCAAATAGATTCACACCAAGAATCGAAAAAATCCAGTTAGGATAGGAATTGATGTAAAATTAGGAAAACAACCTAAAGGTGGCTACATGTAAGCAAAGTGCATCAAATAAATGAATATTAAATTCAAAAAGGTCAATTAGAAAACTATGACAAATTATTAGCAAGGAATAAAAACCAAGTAATTGCATCAAAAATATTCTAGGTATCTACAAGCCATGTAGACAAAGAGAAAAGTGATTAAGATAGTTAGAAGTAATGCATTAACTTGGTTATTAAGTTAAGTTAATTGAGTAGAAGGTATCCTTTTGATAGAATTAATCACACTTTTATTAGTTAAGTCCTTCTTGTATTGCATATTTAGCCGTTAAAACCATAGGCTATTTGGGATAAACTCACTTGGTCTACATAAAAAAATGAAGTATGAATCTTAGACCAATAAACAATCTAAAAACCTATGTGATCTTCTTTTAGAAAATTAGAAGCTCAAATTTCCTAGAAAAAACACTCACCTTGTTAGCTTAGTCTACTAAAATAGCCAAGACTCGCAATAAGGTAAATCATCCAACCTACAACAAGGAGTTTAGACAAAAAAATTGCCAACAAAGCTTTAAAATAACTTGGTAAACTGATCATAATCAAGGAGGGATCCAAGGAAAAAAACTATTTAAAATTGAGGGTTTAGGAGAACCTAATACAATCCAAGGAGATGAATGAAGTTGGAAAGAAGTGCTGCTAGGTTAAATTCTATTATGATTGCGTTCCTATTTGTGATAGCAATATTGCTTGAAAATAATTTCTTGTGATTGCAAAAGTGCATGCAAAGTTTGCTTGATGTACTTAGGAGATTTGAATGTATAAGTTAGAACCCTAATGTACCTAATTTATAGTAGGATAAAATAAATCATACTAGACCTCCCCCAAGGCTAGTTGCAGAACCCTTTACCAAGGGGGTTGGTTTTTATCACCTGGAAGAGCTCGGACCAGCCTCGATGGCGAGAGGTCACTCCGTAGGGGACCCTTAGGTAGGAGGAAATGAGAGTGCTAGGGGAGCTCTAACTTGTAAACCCCTTAGGCTCTTAGGAGCTACCCAAACCCCTACATGACTCAGGATGGACTCATGAGGGCCCCATTACTAGTTAGGGGCAAAATCTTAGTAAAATAAGACCTTTGGGTTGTTCTTCTTTTAAAATTGTATTCGAAAGGATTGTTTTTCTTATTTATGTATTGTAACTTAAGTTATATAAATGAACACTGTGACTTAAAAGGCTAATTAGAGAAGCGGATTTTATTTGTTCAACATAAATGTGTTAGGTAATTAGTTAACTAAAGTTATCCAACTGAGGAAAGCGCGAGGGCAAGATTCCTGATAAATCCAACCTAAGGTAGGGTAGTCTTAGTAAGCCGAGAGCTTCTCCATAGTTCGTTGCATTATAGTGTAACATTGATCAAGTAGAATCAGTTAGCACCCTACTTCTATGTCGTTTTATGGAAATGGAGTGAGACTTTTCCCTACAAGTAGAGGGG
The DNA here is from genome assembly GCF_053477565.2 of Lygodium microphyllum. Classification (NCBI taxonomy): domain Eukaryota; kingdom Viridiplantae; phylum Streptophyta; class Polypodiopsida; order Schizaeales; family Lygodiaceae; genus Lygodium; species Lygodium microphyllum. The sequence goes on along the minus strand of NC_141149.1, from coordinate 118,520,390 downwards.
TCAACATGCCTATACTCCCTCTCATTTCTCACTCTCCTTGAAGACTGACTCATAGGTGACAATTCATTTGAGGAACCTAGAATTCACGTTAATTCTTATGGGAATGGTCAAGACCTTCTATTGTGAAGTGGACTCAAGAGAGCATAAGCAACAAACCTGATGTTATTCGAAAGAGTACCAAGCATCATTTCCTAGGAAAACATCTTGATGGACCACTAAATCGTGCCGTTGAGGATGTCTTAGTCGGGTATGTTACATATTCAGTTATAGTGGTGGCATGGTCTTTAATACCAAAAATATACAAATGATACCAAATATTAGATTTTGGCCCTTTGACTGTAACAAGAGATCCCTTGCAAATTTTCCATATATGGTCACCAAAGATCACTCTATAGCCACAATCATCAAGTTATCCTATATTGATTGAAGTTTTTGTCAAGTTTGAAAAATTCTATACATTTTGCAAGACAAAAGAAAAACCATTTGGCAATGACAAGTGTATATCCCCAATGCCAACAATGTTGCATGCATAGTTATTTCCAAGATAAATACATCCTTTCTTTCCAACATCATAAGTAGTAAACTGCTCTTTATGTGGAGTGACATAAAATAATGCTCTAAAATCCAAAATGTAGTTTTGAGACACACCACTACCCATAGCAATGAAGAATGCATCACCAAAAGAGGATACATACAAAACATCACCACCATCACTATCTCATGTATAAATCTCCTCTATCTTTGTCTTTCTTTTCTCTTCCTTTTTGCTATCATTCTCATTTGTTTTTTTTGCCTTTTTGCCTATTCACCTCCTTAGTGAGTAAATTGCTCTCAATATTAGCACTAGTAAGACTGCTATGGGTCAGAGTTACTAATGGCTATTCTGAAAGTGTCCCAACTCTTAGGCAAGGTGACTAACAAGAACATGGCATTTACTAAATCATGAAGAAAAATATTATGAGATGTCAATTGACTGAAAATAATATTGAACTCATCAAGATTATTAGATATCAAAGCATCCTTTGTCCATGCAAAGACCAATGAGTTTTTAAAGTTGATAGACCTATGAGACCACACTTTCTTTTTCATAGAGGTTAGTAGGCTTTTTCTATACACCATAGAGATTACACTTCCTTTTTCATAGAGGTTAGCAAGCTTTTTCTATAGACCATATGAACCTCCTATATTTTTCACATTAAGATACATAGACTTTGAGAGTGTCAATATAATAGTGGAATGTGACAACTCATTCAATTCCTCCATGTCCTCTAGCTTAATCCTACTAGATCTGGCTAGTTTCACTTGCTTTTTTTGGGCCAATATATTGTATATTTTCTCCTTTCAATATGAAAAGTTTGTTCCATCAAGCTTTTCAATATTGAACAATGCATTCTCTAAGCTTAATGAAGAAGCCATAATGACAAAAGTACGTCTATACATCAAACAACAAGGTATACCCAACTGTAGGTTGAAAATAGACCAACGAACTACAAATGGATTGCCTCATAAAGCCAATCAAATACGATTCAAATATCAAAATAGATGAAAAAATAATATTTTAACATTTCCAAAGGCATGTGAATTTTTTGCAAGCTTTTCCAATTATTTTGGCTATCTTTTGAGCATAAAATAGCCCATTCGAGACCAACTACACTGCCTTCACAAATAAATTTCAACCCATATAATCTTTGCACAATGAGCATAAATCAACATGGAAAATCCTTGAAGTTGATGGATTTTTAAAACTGTGTGCTACCAAAAGTTAGAAGTAATGGAGGATCATTGAATGTGAATGGGCTACAACTTGTTAAGGTTTATACCTTATACAAAGATTTAGAAGAGAAGAGACTTGCTTCTAGAAGTAATGACAAGCTAGAAGGTATTAAAAAATGACACCAATATTCACAAAGGCCATTTTCACTCTAGAAACACATCAGACATCATTAGGTAATTGCATTGTGAGGCTCCACAACTTCATAGATCAAGCTACAAATCAATAGAAAAATCAATCACTTCTCTTCTTTGTTTGTGACAGCCATAAATAGGTTATCTACCTTGGGGGGGGGGGGGGGGGGGGGGGGGGGGGGGAGGGCACGCATTCATTCCAAGTATTAAACCTTGAAGTGGGTCAAAATTCTCATATTCTAACTTTTTACATAGATGGTCTAGTCTTGTTTACAATGACCCTTTAACTTAGAAGTTTGAAAATTCCCCCTTCAAGGTAGAATTCATAACATTTGAAGTCTAAACTTCAACTATTCTATGGAGGGTCTAACCTTGTAATAGTCTTCAAATTTGAATAACATTGTTAGGGACACAAGTTTTCTAAAACAATAAAATCCTCATTTGCAAGATGTGAAAGCATGAATGCTAGCCAATTACAAAGAGACCAACAAGTCAAGTTAGCATAGAATCTAAGTAGTCTTTTGTCAAAGATCTCTAACTTATATAAACATCATGTGATTTATATTCTTTGAGTGCATTTTTTGTATGAAACAAGCTCCTCTCAACGTTTTCACTCTTATGATTGTTTTTCATGTGTTGTGATTAGATTATGGATTGTGATTAGACTGTTGTAAGAATAATATTGTATGTTCTATATAATAAGAAATTCATTCTAGTAAATTTGATAAACATTAATATTTCACTAACTCATAATGTATTTTATAATTGCAAATTAAAAAGGTTACTTAACTATTGTTGATCATTTAAAATTATGGAGAGCGATCATTAGATTGCTTGCAAGATTAATGTTGTATGTTTTAATTTTGTATGGGCTTATATCATAAGCAATTTGTTCTTGTAAATTTGATGGACATTAGTCCTTCATTAATTTGTAATCATGTCTTGAACTTATAACATGTGGTACTTAATTAATACTAATTTTTAGATATCATTAGTCTAATCAATCATGTTGCTACTTTAAATTTTATCTTCATATTCTTCTTAGTATCTAATGAAAATTTATTATCATCTCCATATTTATCATGGTCAAATCTAACAATGTTGTTTGGGGGGATTGGAGGAATGTGCATATGTGCATGCGTGCATGCTCAAACACATGATAGATTAACATTATTGACATGTATTTTAAAAATATACCAAGTTAAGATAATTGAGATATTAAAAAACACTTTAGCTTGAAAAAACTTAAGTGTGAATACCTAAAATTAGTCAAAATAGTTAACCATGGATTAGTAGGTACCAAGTCAATAATTTTGGCCCACATGTGAGCCCAATCTTTGGTTGATATTCAAGGAGGAGGGTTGATATTGCCTTCCAAGATTGTTTTATGGGGCTGAAAGTTAAGCAACTTGATCTCATGTTAGTTGACATTTTAAGGACATTAATTGAACAATTATAAGAGCTCTCATATTTGCTAAATTTATTGAAGCTATTAATTATTATTTCTTTGTATGTAGTGCTACTCAAAGCATGTCTTAAACTTTGATGAGAAAAGCTAGTGATTAATATTTTTCTCATCACTCACCTCAAATCTTCATTTGATAAGCTTAACATGGATTCTTCTATCTAATCTTATCACCTAAAAACTTGGGTTTCTTGCTTTGATGTATGTAAATTTGTAATCATTTTTCTCTCTCTTAAATGCTTCATGGGTCAAAGTACTTAAGTGAGCTTTTCTAGGCAAGAATTTTCCAATGATGCAAGCTTTTTTGGGTTGGTCTTAATGTGGAATAGATTTTCAATAGTTATACCAACATTAGATTATGCACAAATAGCTAGATATTGCTAAACCTCACCATGCGATGCATGAATTGAATAGATCATAGTGGTACCACCAAGAATTAAGTTCATAGGCCATAAGGTTGGTTACACACCAAATGATGGACACTAAACCCTTGCTTAGAGTTTGGCCATGCAATTTTTGAAATTGGGCATGGACATGGGCACAAAGCCTTTACACACCACAAGGACATATTTTGCAAAAAAGTAAAAAATAATATGCTTATTATTATTTTGATTAGTTGCAATTGCAAAAAATACACCCTTATTCTTCACTTTACAAACTAGGTGGGGGAGACTCCCCATCCAAAATTGGGTAGGGAGTTCACCTGTTTAGTAGGTAAACAATAGGTCATGTCCTCTTTGGTGTATATGTCCAACCCCTAAAGTACTTTGATTGGTTAATACTTACAAAGTGGGTGTCCGCCATTTAGTGTGTAGCCAGCCTAAGTATCAAGAGTATAATGCATCACATTGAAATGTATTAAATTCATCACGACTCTCTCTCCTTTAATTAAATCAAACTTCTTTTTAAATCAAAAGTTTCTCTCTCTCTCTCTCTCTCTCTCTCTCTGTGCTAAGTTAAACTTTTTAATTTAAACTTTCCTTTCACTTAAACACTTTTAAAGTTTTTTTAAAAAAAATTTAAAGAAGGAGAGAGAGGGAGAAAGAGAAGAAGAAAAAGAAGGATAAAAAAAGAAAAAGAAAGAAAAAAAGATGGAGAGGGGGGGAAAGAGGAAAGAGAATAGCATTTTTAAAAATTAAACCTTTTTCTTCCTCCCCCCTCTCCTCTCTCTCTCTCTCTCTCTCTCATGTGTAGGGCCTAGGTTCTCTCTCTCTCTCTCTCTCTCTCACTTAAAATAAACTTTTTAATTTAAAATTTTTAATTAAACGTTTTTTGGACATAGTTTCTCACACACTTTGAGAGGGAGATAGAAGAAGAAGGATAAAAAGAAGAAGAAGAAAGAGAAAAAGATGGAGAGAGGGATGAACATATAAAAGAGAATAGTCTTTTTTAAATCAAACCTTTTTTGATATAGTTTTTACCTTAGAAAGAGAGACAAAGAGGAAATGTATCATTTGAGAGAGAGAGAGAGAGAGAGAGAGAGAGAGAGAGGGAATAGAGAGAAAGATAATTATAGAGAGAGAAAATATAAATTTAAGAGAGAGAGAAAAAGAAAAAAGGAAAAGAGGGGGGAGAAGAAAAGGGGGAGAGAGATAGAGAGAAGAAAAGTGGGGAGAGAAGAAAAGGAGAGAGAGAATAAAAGAAGAAGAGATAAAATTTAAATATAGAGAGAGAAAGAGAATTATAGATAGAGGAAAGATAAAATTTAAAATAAATAGAAAATAAAAAAATTTAAAGAGAGAGAAGAGAAAAAAGAAAAAAAGAGGAGTCAGAGAGAGAAGGAAACGAGAGGAGAGAGGAGGAAGAGAGAGAAGAAAAGCGGGGAGAGAGAGAGAGAAAGAAAGAGAAGAAGAAGAAGAAGAAAGAGGAAAAGAAGAAGAGAGATGGGGAAAAAGAGGAAAATGATTTTTTTTAAATTTAAATATTTTTGAGATAGAGAGAGAGAGAGAGAGAGAGAGAGAGAGAGAGAGAGAAGAAAAAAATGAAAATTAGGAGAAAGAGGAGGAGAAGAAAAGGGGAGCAAAGAGAGAAATAGAGAGAGAGAATAAAAGATGAGAGAGAGGAGAAGAGAGAGAATATGAATATCCTTTCTCCCATGTGTAATCTCTCCTTTTCTCTTCTCCCTCCCCTTTTTAATTAAAAGCCCCTCCTCCGTCTCTCTCTCATTGTAGGGTCTAGACTCTCTCTCTCACTCTCTCACTCTCTCTCCCCTTTATTCTCTCTCTTCTTCTCTTTTTACTACTATATTATTTTTATTATAGGTTCATCGGAAAGCCCCGAATCTCCAGAGGGCTTCACGAACCTATAACCTTTTATAAACCTCCCTTTTTTAATTAAAACCCTTCTCCTCCCCCCCCCTTTCTCTGTAATCTCTCCTTTTCTCTTCCCTCTCCCATTTTTAATTAAAAGCCCATCTCCCTCCCCTCTCTCTCATTGTAGGGCCTAGGCTCTCTCTCTCTCTCTCTCTCTCTCTCTCTCTCTCTCTCTCTCTCTCTCTCTCTCTCTCTCTCTCTCTCTCTCTCTCTCTCTCACATTAAAATCCCCTTTCTCATGTATAATCTCTCTATTTCTTTCCCCCCTCCCCTTTTTAATTAAATTCCTCCCCCCTCTCCCCTTCTCTCTCTCTCATGTGTAAGGCCTAGGTTCTCTCTCTCTCTCTCTCTCTCTCTCTCTCTCTCTCTCTCTCTCTCTCTCTCTCTCACATTAAATCAAATTTCTTTTTAAATCAAAAGTTTCTCTCTCTCTTTCTCTCTCTCTCTCTATGTTAGGTTAAACTTTTTTATTTAAACTTTTATTTTAATTAAATATTTTTTTAAAATTTAAATAAGGAGAGAGAGAGAGAGAGAAGAGGAGGATAAAAAAAAGAAAAAGAAAGAGAAAAAGATGGAGGGGCGAAGAGGAAAGAGAATAGTCTTTTTTAAATTGACCTTTTTTTCTCCTCCCTTGCCCTCTCTCTTTCATGTGTAGGGCATAGGTTCATCTCTCTCTCTCTCTCTGAGTTAGATTAAACTTTTCTTTTAATTGAAAATTTTTTAGACATAGTTTCTCACACACTTTAAGAGGGAGATAGAAAAAGAAGAAGAAGAAGAAGAAGAAGAAGAAGAAGAGGAATGAGAAAAACAGAGAGAGGGAGGGAAAGAGAAAAGAGAATAATCTTTTTTAAATTAAACCTTTTTTGATATAGTTTTGGACTTAGAGAGAGAGATAAATAGGAAATATACAATTTGAAAGAGAGAGAAAATAGGGGGAGAGAAAGGAAAAGAGTAGAAAGAAAAAAATAGAGAGAGAGAAAATATAGAAAAAAAAGAGAGTGAGAGGGAAAAACTTGAAAGAGAAAGAGAGAGGAAAAGAAAGGAAAAGAAAAATAAGGACACACACACACACACAAAGAGAGAAAAATAGAAAGAAGGAGGGAGAGAGGGGGAACAAAGAGAGATAATTATAGAGAGAGAAAATATAAAATTTAAGAGAGAGAGAGAGGAAAAGAAAAAAGAAAAAGAGGGGGGAGAAGAAAAGGAGAGAGAAAAGAAGAAGAAGAGAGAAAATTTAAACACAGAGAGAGAGTTATAGAGAGAGGAAATATGAATTTAAAAAAAAAGAGAAAAGAAAAGAAATTTAAAGAGAGAGAAGAAGAGAAAAAAGAAAAAAAGAGGAGAGGGAGAGAGAAGGAAAAGAGAAGAGAGAGGGGGAAGAGAAAGAAAAAAAGCGGGGAGAGAGAGAGACAAAGAAAGAGAGAAGAAGAAGAAGAAGAAAGAGGAAAATAGAAAGAGAGATGGGGGAAAGAGGAAAGAGATTTTTTTAAATTTAAATATTTTTTGAGAGAGAGAGAATAAAAGGAGAGAGAGAGGAGAAGAAGAGAGAGAATATGAACATAAAGAGAGAGAATTATATATAGGGAAAATATGAAATTTACATACTTTAAGAGAGAGCGAGGGGGGGAATGAAAGTGAAAGAAGAAGAAGAAGAGGAGAGAGAGAGAGAGAGAGAGAGAGAGAGAGAGAGAGAGAGAGAGAGAGAGAGAGAGAGGAACATAGAGAGAGAATTATAGAGAGAAAATATAAAATTTAAAGAGACAAGAAAAAATAGAGAGAGAGAGAGAGAAGAAGAAGAAGAAGAAGCGAGAATATAAAGAGAGAGAAAGAATAATAGAGAGAGAAAATATAAAATTTGAGAGAGAAGAAAAAAATTTAAAAAGAGAATGAAGAGAGAGAGAAGAAGAATAAGAAAAAAAAGAAAAAAGAGGAGAGGGAGAGAGAAAGAAAAGAGAGGAGAGAGCAAGGAGAATAAAACACGGGGAGAGAAAGATAGAGAGAGAGAAAAAAAAGCAGGGAGAGAAAAAAAGGAGAGAGAGAGAAAGAACAAGGATAGGAGAAAAAACAAACTAAAATAGAAGGCAAAGAGAGAGAGAGAGAGAATTCGACATAGGGAATTGGGGTGAGAAGAGAGAGAGAGAGAGAGAGAGAGAGAGAGAGAGAGAGAGAGAGAGAGAGAGAGAGAGAGAGAGAGAGAGAGAGAGAGAGAGAGAGAAAGGATGAAGAAAAAATTAGAAACAGAGAGGGAAAAGAGGAGAGAGAAAGATGAGAATTGGATTGTTGAGTAAAGTTTCCGTGTGATATTGCTTTGCCGCAATGGGACATCGAAGTTGTCACAAAGCGGCCTAGAGTTTTATGCGCGCGAAGCGCATGCGGAATGCTAATTGTTATTATTTGAGTTAGGGAGAGGGATAAAGGAGGCACCAGAGAAACTTATGTACACTCTTTCATAGACTTCCTTAAACTTGTGTCATCCTACAATTAGTCTCACCACGAGAGAGTGGATGTAATCATTAGGCCTCCCCTTAATGTTCTTGATACCAACATGGCCCTACATTTTGACAATCCATTTTTATGGAAAGAAATAAATAGATTGATGTCCTCAATGACAAATAAATCTTGTAAAGCTAAACATGTGACAAAACCTAGCATCTTATAAGTTGAAACACACAATCATTAAACAACAAATAAATTACACCCATTTGCAAATTGAGAATGGATATAGAGAAAGGAATATGCAATCACATAGGAAGGGTCATACCTTGAAATCCTTCATTTTGGAATTTCATATCAAATGCTTAGATCAAATTTTATACAAAGGAGAGAGATAGATTGCTATGGTTGTACAAATTGTTGCGTAGAATCACAACATCTTGATGTCACTATCCCTTTAGAATGTGCCAAAAACCTTGAAGTGACTCTTGAGCTATGAATCTAAGTCTCACATAAGTGAGGAAACTAATCTATATTTTTCTCCTCTTTGATAATTATGCATGGAATTCTCTTGCTTTCTCTATCTTCCCCAAAATATGCCATATAAAGAAACACAACAAACACTTCATAAATCAATGATTAATGTTTAATATTCATATCTATGAAGTAAAATCATATAGTAAATGTACTAATTCTCTCTTATCACTTACATTACAAGTCTAGCCAAATAGATTAACAATACCGAATATCAATAGTAAAGTCAAATCAATTAGGATTTCGAAGATCAAATTTGTATTCCAAAAAGTAAGCTAGTACCTACAAAAATAGTATTTGTAATTCTATATCCAAATGAATTAGGATTTCCAAGATCTAATTTATATTGCAAAAAGTAAGCTAGTACCTACAAGAATAGTATTTGTAATTCTATATCCAAATATTGTAATCTTTTGTATACATATCTCTATAGCATTACTTTAGTCTTTGGAAATAAATTCACTTGAGTTCTTGTATAACATAATGACCATGTATCCTACACATTAATACTAGAAGGGGCAATGCAACTTGTTAAATATTACCACCTCCTTAAACATGCTATATCATACCTCCATGAAGGAAAAATACAATAACACAAAGTATCTACATAGAACTATGAGCAAGGTTTTTGAAAAAACAAGATTTTACATTTCAACCAATAAAAGGGGGTTATATAGAAAATATAAGAAGTGTTAAATGATGAAGTTTCATGAATGCCATGTCCAATCTCAAATGCGCATCTCATTCCAATGCTAATCATCTACACATGATAACTAGAACCTCAAATCATTTCTAATACTTATAATATCATTAGGAAAAATGAATTAACCAGCACAAAGATGAAGGTAATCACACTTAACCCTTTTTAAACCTAAGATAATGCTATAACTATCGTTTTCTAGGATAACACAATTTGTAATTATTTATATTAGACAATTTAAGGAATCAACTCTTTGATAGGTTCAAGTTTAAGGTGTGGATTTCAAAATCTCACAAAGATTGTGAACTAGTATTTAGTATAAGCCAAACATGGTAGGTTTTGAATTTAGAAATGGGTACATAGAAATATAGGGTTGTCAAAGCATTGATTAGCTACTTTGAGGCTTTACTAATTATGTCGAGTAATTTCTATCTAATGAAGCGAGTAATTGAGTTGTATTAGATTTGGGCATGATGCTAGCTAGGTCTAAATATTTGAAAACCATTGTTTATGGAATGTAACAAGACTCAACTATGAAAACAAAATTCAAGTGTTAACAAAAAACATGTAACAAGTTATATGACAAGTCAAACTACTAAATTTCTATCATTTTTATTTGAAAAGATAGGTATATTAATAAACATGTAGATTTACATTTATGGATCAATTAGAAATATTAGCTAGATCATGTGACCCTACCTTACCTAATACCATAAAACCTTACAGGTGATCCCCATGTAGGATATATAATTTATTTCTCCATCAAGAATAAACTAGTCCTAAACTCCCAAATAAATTTCAAAGAGAACAACCTAATGGTTTGAAATGCAAGCAACTTCTGCTTTGTTCCTAAGATCTATGGTATTATATAAATAAAAGATCATTTGCAATGACTCATCACCCTCAATTTGGCATGTCGCCGAATGAAATGTCTTATGCTATACACCTATTCCTAAAAGGGATGTAACAATGTTTCATCTTGCACATAACATCAATTATCATATGAAATCTTCCTCCTTTTCAACCTCCCCATGGAAGATGGCCTTTTTCATAAACTTCCAAAGAAAAACCCTATTCTTGAGAGAAAAATTGAGTATCCAATTACTTTTCAAGCAGTGCTAAGGAAACCCTCCTATATAAGTCAGTTTTCCATCCTTTACATGCATTTGTTGGGAAAATTTGATCACTATATCATATTTTCTTTATGGTTCATATGGTCAAGCTACTTAAGAGCCTCGCCCCTACTAGTTCTAGATAAAGAATTGTATTTGCCTAGCTAGGGGGAGGGTTTGACTACATTAAAGAGAGTGAGTGGGTGAGAGGCTACTTGACAACCTAGCCTGTCTGACACCCACCCTATTTGCAAGGAGGTAGAGAGAGGATTTAATGGAAAGTAGGTAGTTGATTCATACATGAGAGTGGTTATTACATTTGGTTCAAATCCTTGTCTCAATTGATTAAGGTTGTTATTATACTAGTATAGTGCATTAAATTTTTTGAATGTTTATGAGTCCACTTTAATGCATAGTGCACATTGCACACACACATTGGTGCACATGCATACATGTATAGTTCACACCACCCACCACACATGCAAGTACACATGAGATCATCTTTTCTATTTTCTTTGACTACTTGATGCCTCCCTATTTGCAAGGGGGAACAAAGGGAAGAAGGAGAGGAAATCTATATCTAGGAGTGTTTGACCTATGCACCACATCTGTGCATAGATATCTGTGCATAGTGCACTGCACATGTGCACAATGCACATTGCACACATACACCACACCCTACACACACCTTGCATGTAACACTTTGCATTTAGTACAATTGCTGGGTCTCTTCTAACCTTTCTCTCTCTCTCACCTAATGTCACCCAATTCACAAGGAGTGAATAAGGGGAAGAGGAGGAAGGAAGGATGTAGCTCCGAATGCACACACGTTAGTGCATAGTGCATAGTGCATATGCACATGTGGAGGGTGCACATGCACACAACACCCCACACTAGGACACAACATGAAATTCAGTAAGGCACATTAAGTCTTGTCTTGTATTGTAATTGATCCACTTAGGTGCACATGCACGTACACACACAACATATCCCTATACATGTTCTTCTCTTTGTCTCTTGCATGACACTAGTCCTGTTTGCAAGGGGGGTTGGATAAGTAGGTCAATGTGAAAATGAGACACCCTACAGTGTTGCCCTATGTACTGACCTAGAACCTTTCATGTAGTTATTTATATAAAAATTTCATCCCAGTGCACACAAACACGTACAACAAACATGCCATAGTGTGTGCCAGCTAGTGCACTACATCTTCACACACTTGTGTGCACATAGTTCATCACTGTATATCTTACATCCAAATACAAGACACTATTACATCCACCACCCCTTCTTCCACCAATGTACTACCTAGTGCACTAGTGCATCCATTGATGCACATTAGGCACTACACATCGCATAGTGCACATTGCATAGTGTACACCATAGAGTGCACACTACACAATAGATATTGCTACAATAGTACATACATAATAGTGCACATGTGCACCAATGCACCCATACACAAGTAATCTTTAAGTGCATCTACCTACCTAAACTTAGATTATCCATAGTACCTGGCCCACTAGGACATTAATTGTCTTGCATAGCACCCTTGTGCACGGACCCCTTGTTCAGTGAATAGTGCATGGTGCATGACATACGATACACATGTACACACATACTAGCACAACGCCACCCTAGTGTATAAAGGATGGATGCATGCTCATACACTTGTTAGTGCCTTTTCTCTTAATACTGTACCATAAGCATAAGTACACATTCATCTAAGAAACCAAATAAACCAACAAATTAGACAATAAAGCCAAATTAAAAACTAAAAAAATGCAAGACAAATGAAAAGGGACAAGATATCACAAATAGGAAATACATTTTAAACAACAATTGGAAATCTAAAACTCAACTTGTACACAACCAATTAATCAATTAATGTTGTGAATTGTAAATGCACCACTAGAAATTCTTTTGGAAAGCTAGCTTGTGCACAATGCATTTGAAATTTATGAAAAATTCAAACAACAAGTTATTGCTTTTTGGTGATTCATGACATTGTAAAAATGAAATCAATATGATAGCCAAATAATGCAAACATTGAGGCTGAACCAAAAGAAGAAGGCCTTGGCTTGTAACCACAATGTAGGTGCACGTCCTTGCAAATTGGATGTAGTATATTGAGCCCCACAAGTAGTTGAGACCTTAGTCCTCTCACTACTCTCTTGATATAGAAGACAAACCTTTCATTGACTTGATCAACCATATAATTCAAGTAGTTAATTGAGAAAACATGGGGACTATACTAAGCATAAACCATGGGAACACCAAAGCCACAAGACCCTCATAAGATTTGCTATTAGATCTAATGCAATTACGTCTTTTTGACCACATTGATATGCTACAAGTAGGCATGCACATGACTTACACTCTTGACAGGAATGGGGAATATGCTTGGAAATAAAGACCAAGCTAAAATCATATCAATGGTAGATAAGAAACTAGATAAATGTTGAGCTAGGGATGACCTTTACAACAACAATTTGAACAACTTTGCAAGGTAGATAATCTCATGGGTGACATGAAAAAGGCACAAGACTTTGGATTGTACCTTGGAGAGAAGGGACCAACTTGGCTTGGTAGGTTGGATGCCTTTAAGATATCCTCATTCCCACTCTATGAACTCTTCATTAAGCACTTTGTAGAGGCTAATCATAGTGATAATCTCATCATTTTCTTGATGAACACAGAGCACCAAGAGGATGGGAGCATATGAGACTACATCTTCAAAGTAAGAGGCCTCTTTAAACACATACCAATTGCTAAGAGATCCAGTGCCACTGATATAACTAAAGCATTCATAAAAGGAATCCATGAAAAAAGATCTATGTAACCATGGCAAGTAAGTCAAGTCTCAAACACTGTAGTATCAATGATGTGCTTGATGAAGTAATCTATGTTAATGACTTGCACTGCGAGAGAAGTGGAGACAAGAAAGTTGTATGTAATTGTTAGGAACCTAAGCTAAAACCATGGCAAGGTTGAAGTAAATGACACCCAAGAACTTATGGATGATGTGAAGAAATGGTAGTAAAAACTCTTAAAAATGGTGGAGAACCTAAAGCTCTCCCAATCTCACAATTTTTGACTTTATGACAATTATATCTTTTACTCTCCTCTTGCCACATGCTCACCCTCAAAGATCCCATGTCATAAGTAGGATCCCTACCCTCCCCCTCTCCTCAACTGTAAAAGGAAGGCCAATTGTGAGTAAATGGCATGAGAGGCAAGCAATAATGTTGCCCAATAAAGAGAAGAAATATAATATAAGACTGTTGAAAGTGAGAGAGAAGATAAAGATTAAAATTCTCAAAATACTTTCCTAGAGTCAATACTCCTTTTTGTCTTGTCCTATCCACTTTCTTTTCCTCCATCCATTATGCCCGCTCACAAAAAGTTTAGTGTGCCCAACAAGACAAGACCTTCCAACATGCAGGTCAATCTTTAAAGACACTTTGCAATTAGGTCTAATTTTTGATCATATATTCCACCAGTGTATTATAGTGTTTGATTACAAACTCAGAGCATGGGGTGTATCCCAAAGGGTAACATCTCAGATAAAATACATGATAATGGACCAGACAATCATGGCTAGAATCACAACAATACAATGAATGAATGAATGTTTGATTATCTCAGAGCCAGCATGGTAAGCTTGGAAACCAAATAGAGAATTGAGGGAAGACTCCTTTTATAACTTCTGGTGCCCATGGTGTCATGAAGTCCATTTGGCATAATTTGTGGCTAATGTGTCATCACCTTCCATTACTATGTTGCTAACATCATCATTGATTGCCTCTTTTAGTTACCACTCTATGAATGCTACTTTTGGGCTACCAATTGAGGCTGTCCTACACCTATGCTTGACACATGGCATGCATGAAGGAGTGAAACACACATGAGTCACTCTTCAATGGCACCTTCATATTTTAGAGTGGGCGCATCCTGTGTAGCTTTTCTAGTAGTATAGGGGCTAGGTTGGGACCCAGATTTGGGCACAAAGCCACTAGTGGCGGATTGGGTAGAATGGGCAGAACTAGAGAGAAAGGGGGCTAGTTGTAGGCATATGGGAGGTGCTGGCGATAAAAGTAGAAGTGGGCTATAGTGGAGATGGTGGTGTTGGAGCTAGAGGTCCATGTGGTTTCAATGTGGAGGTTGAGGAATCCAATCAGCATAGAGTTTCACTACGAAGATTTCCAAGTAATAGGCACCCATCCACATTGCTTGCTATAGATGATCATGCTCCACCTTTGCCATCGCGAGCTACTACTTTAGATACTCAATCCTCTCATCTTGCCAGCTAGTGACATTTTGGAGAGAGGAGATGCATTAATATTGATGATGAGTTTAAGGCCACTTTCTCGCTATTCACTTTTCCTAAAAGTTGGGTTACATTTAGAACAGCTATGAGCAACTCAAATGAAATGCTTATGTACTCTAATATGAAAAACTCTTTGCTTATGGAAGAGTTGAATCGATAGAATATTGCAATAAACAAGTCATCCGGTGCATTGCATACTAGAGGCAGGTCTCAACAAAAGGGGATATCTGATAGTTTAGGATGCAGTAAATCTTGTGGAAAAGATGTGTCATCATTGTGGCAAGAAAGGACACTTTAAGTGGGAATGCTATAAGTAGAAGAAAGAGAAAGGCAAGGGTAAGAAGACTGATGATAACAAGGATGAGAAGAAGGACATCCAAACCTGCAAAAGAAAAGCAATGTCAAGATAGAGGAATTCAATATGGTCAACCCCATGAGAGTGACAATGGCAGCAGTGATGTTCTCTAATTCTGATGATGACATGCATACTTGGATCTTGGATTCATTTGCTTCTTTTCATGTCACACCCCATCATGAGTGGTTCTCTGACTACAGTGGTGGCAAACATAGTGTTGTCCACTGGGTGGATAACTGTACATGTGATATTGCAGGCATTGGTAGTGTGCAACTAAAATTTTAGCATGGTTTAGTGTTTATCCTCCATCATTTGAGACATGTACCCTAGCTCAAGAAGAGCTTGATAAGCACATGACATCTAAATGACAAAGGCTAGTACACTACTTTTGGGGATGGAAAATGGAAGATATGTAAGGGATCTGGAATACTTGCTCTTGGTTCTAAAAGTGATATCCTCTATCCATTGTATGTATCTAGTATGCATGACCATATTTTTGCCATCATCGAGAAGCTGAGTGTTTCCCTTGTGGCATGGCAAGTTGGGACACATGACTTACTAGAATGAAAGTGATTTCTCATTTGGGTTGTTTTTTGTGTTTGATGTATGCTAATTTTGACCATTGTGATCATTGTGTCTATGGTAAACATGCTCAAACATCACAAAAGAAGTCTATTTTATTGAAATCTTCTACTTTAGAGTTGGTCCATTCAGATGTATGTCAAATGCCAAGTTTGTCTCTAGGGGAAGAAGTACTTTATCACTTTTGTTGATGATGCTATATGCAAAGTTTGGGTGTATCCTATCCGTCGTAAGGATGAGCCTTTGGATAAATTCAAGAAATTCATGGCATTGGCTGAAAATATGATAGGTAAGACACTCAAGTGTCTTCGCTCTAACAATGGTGAGGAATACGTGTCAAAGGTCTTTTAGAACTTTTGTGATAGTAAATGGATAAAGAGGGAGCTCATTGCCCCTCATAATCTGCCCCCCAAAAGGGAGTTGCAGAGGGTATGAATTGCAATCTATTTAGTCACGCATTCAATCCACTCATAACTTTTAGTCGCTTTTCAAGTGAATGTATTTTTTCATAAAATATCCATCTATCCAATGTGAATATAAGTGCTCTTGACCTTTTGGGATGTTGTGTTTGTATCCATCTATCCAAGGTGAGTATAAGTGTTTTTCAACATTTTGAATGTTCTATCTATTCAAATGAGTTTTTTTGGAGTCACCATTCAGGAAAAGGTCTACACTATGCTGTCTCATGGTGCATTACCCCATGGTTTTTGGGCAGAGGCTATTATGAAAACTATTCATTTGATTAATTGGTCATCATTGAATAGGTATTTGTGGGGGGGGGGGGAGAGTTCCTCATGAAGTGTGATCAAGCAAGCCTCCTTCATATGCTCATGTGAGAGTGTTTGACTATAAGGCATTTGTGCATATCCATAAGGAAGAATGTAGCAAACTTGAGCCAAAATCTTGTAAATTTATTTTCCTAGGATATGGTGGTGAGGGTGAAATGGAGTATCGATTATGGGATCTCGAGAAAAGAAAAGTAGTATGCAACAATGATATTATCTTCTAAGAAGATCACATACACAAATAGCTTGAAAAGATAGAGGAGGTTAAAAGGGTTGTATTCTGAGAAGATCTACCGATTGGAAAGTAGAGAATGCCCATTGTACATAAGCAAATACCTACTCTGAATGCTCCTAAAAATGCACATAATAATACTGAGAATTATCAGCAAGCAATTGCCCATGATGTCCCACAGTCTCGGCAGGATAACACATAGTTAGGACATCTAGAACTAACTGGATAGCATGCTAAAATTTCAAGATAGCAAGCTATAAATGCAGATTTACAGGCCACCCAGTAGCTAGCAACAGTAGCTAGAAAATGCAGAACCTTTGCTTCATAGGTTGACTTGACCTTCAAGGTAGCTTGACAGGTTTGTTTATGGTGCTTAGTATATTGCAGATTATGTCATGTTGATTGATTATGGTGAACCATCATGCTTTAAGGAAGAAATGGATAGGAAGGACATCCAAAAATGGCATAAGGCTATGATGTCAAAGATGGAATCTCTTGAAAATAATGGTACTTGGGAACTTGGTGCATTTTCCTAAAGGGAAAAAGATACTACCATGCAAATGGATTTATAAGATGAAAGCCACTTCTGGTTCCTTGCCAAAGTACAAAGCACGGCTTGTTGCAAAGGGGTATAAGTAGGAACATGTTGTTGATTTTGATGAAATATTTTCTCCTATAGTAAAAAAGACTACTTTGCAGACCACCATCTTGGGCTTGGTTGCATTTGAGGATATGAAACTCATGCAGATGGATGTAAAGACTGCATTGTTACATGGTGATCTACATGAGGACATATATATGCAACAAGCAGAGAGTTTTGTGGCAAAGGGAAAAGAGAAACTGACATGTAAACTCAAAAGGAATTTTTATGGGTTGAAATAAGCACCTTGAGAGTGGTATCACAAGTTTGATACATTCATACAGTCTCAAGGCAGTAGATGGCAGCTTGATACTCTTGGTTTTGTATGTGGATGACATGCTGATTGCAAGGAGGGATACTCATGAGCCTTGGACACCCTGAAGCAAAGCCTACATAACATTTTTGACATGAAGAATCTTGGTGAGGAAAATCATATTCTTAGGATGCGGATGCTTAGGGATAGGTCAAAGGGTCTTCTCTATCTATCATAGCAAGAGTATGTATCCAAGATTTTGCAGCGTTTTAATATGGAGAGGGTGGGGGGGGGGGAATGATTGTTGTTACATTTCCTCCATATGTGAAACTCAATGCAAAGGAAATCCTTACATCTGATGATGAAAAGGCTGAAATGGCCAAGTTTTTGTATGCTTTGGTTGTTGGTAGCTTAATGTATGCTATAGTTGCTACACATCTTGACATTGCATTTGTGGTGGGAGTGGTTAGCAAGTACATAGCACACCTTGGAAAAAAGCATTGGGAAGTAGTGAAGGGTATCATGAGATACCTTAAGGACACAATGGATTTATGCATCTACTTTGGAAAGTAGAAGGCATCTGTGGTTGGCTTTACAAATGCAGACTATATTGGTCATTCAGACTACAAAAAGTCTACTTTAGGGTGTGTATTCACCTTCATAAGAGGAGCAATCTCATGGATATCCAAGCTACAGAAGTGTGTCGCATGATCTACTATAGAGACAGAGTATGTGGCTACCACTAAGGCATGCAATGAGGCTTTATGGCTCTCATGTCTAGTGGGAGAGCTTGGCATTACAAAGCTTCTTGTCCCCATTGTGATAGAGTGTTTTCATGTTAGTATGGAATTCCATCTTTCATGTGAAGATAAAACACATACATGTGAA
This sequence comes from Lygodium microphyllum, assembly GCF_053477565.2. NCBI lineage: Eukaryota > Viridiplantae > Streptophyta > Polypodiopsida > Schizaeales > Lygodiaceae > Lygodium > Lygodium microphyllum. Next base: position 118,501,864 of record NC_141149.1, on the reverse strand, counting down.
GATAAAACACATACATGTGAAGTATCATTTCATCAGTACTTGTCAGCAAGAGCATTGAGCTTGTCAAGGTACATACAGATGATAACCCTGTAGACTTTCTCACAAAGGGTCTTCCAACAGAGCGGTTTGCTCATTGCCACTAGATGATGGGAGTTGGATGGGTATAGGTTTTCAGCTTTGTGTATACTTAGACTTAGCTGATTCTTTCACTACCTTCAAGCACATTGCCTTTGGGTGGGAGGGTTGTTGGGAATAAAGGGCCATTGTGCCCACACCCACATTGGGTGTGCATGTTCCTTTACAGGACATTGTACTATATACCTATTTGAAATGAATAAGCGGTATACATTGAAGTACCCAAGAAAGATAACTGTTTCTCTCTCTCTCTCTCTCTCTCTCTCTCTCTCTCTCTCTCTCTCTCTCTCTCTCTCAACCTACATCTCCATTGACATACCCTTTAAGCTCCACCAACGATTGGCCTACAACAAGATGTGAAAAAGGATCCATAAGTGTAGCCTAGAATTTTTGTACTACCTCAAGCTGGCATGCAATTCCTACAACACCTCTAGATTGATGGGGATCGAGCTGACTAGATTGGTGACTATAGCCAATTGTTTATGCACAAATGCAAAATCCATTTTCCATTCCTAGATTTGGTCTTAGATGGACTCCACCAAGTGTAGGCGAGTCTCTTGACAGGCTTATATATGCTCCTGCTACTCCTAAAGCTTTGCCTACTACTACTAAACCTAGGCATGTAGGGTTTGATTCTCTTGTTGCACCTGCTTCAGTTTCATTCAAGTGTCAAAGCTTGTTGTTGCATTTGTTGGTGTCAATGGAGTCCTCTTGCCACACATAGTTTAGGTAATATTGTGGGAAATGTCAGGGTAAAACTCTACCAAGATGATGGTGTCTATGGTAGAGGTGGGTTGTGTGATCAGGGTGGCCATTGGGGCCACCTAAGGGATAGGAGAAGAGAGGAAGGAAGAAACACAACACTTCTTTACTACTTCTTTTATAGCTTTTGGTGCCCATGGTATCATGAAGTTCTTTGAATAATTTGTGGCTAATCCATTGTTTTTTATTATTGGAACATTATCGTTAATATTCATGCCTCTTTTAGTTGCCATTCTATGAATGCTACTTTAGGCTGCCGAGATTGGGGCCATCCTACACGTGCGCCTAACACACTTAGTGGAGGGAAAAGCACAACCAATAATGCTATCAATTATAATGTCCAAAATTAGGTATTTTATGCTTAAATATTCAAGGAAAAATTGGAGAATAATAAATTATCTATAACTTTAATAGGTAAAATTTCAAGACTTTTAAATAGCCAAAAAATAAGCATAAGCCACCTTATTAGAAACAATGAAAACTATATAATAATGAGGCAATGTAAAGAAGCTAATTTCCATAGGAAGCCATTAAATTGAAAATACAAGAAATAGACTATTTAACCAAGAAACCATAGCCAAGGTGGCTAGGCATGAAATGTTATTACCAATGTTGGCTGAGAATCAAATGATGAGAGGCTGCAGCATGGTATGCACCCCAAGCTATGGTGGCCAAGAGTATTCACCCTCTTAGATGGTGGGAGGTTGAGAGATCAAACATAAAATGTTGTAAATGGCAAAAATATGTTAGGCTTGTTACAATTTAGCCTTTTATACTTAACCCTAGTAGGCTAAATATTGGCTAAGGCATTTAGTCACTTTTACTCTATTACAAGCCATCTCGGCCTTGAAGAGCTTTGTCCTCAAAGTTGAATTTGTGAACAAGATACAATAATGAGTATAAGAATATCTTAAAATAGATGAAGTCATGTTGAAATAGGAGTCCATGCTGAAGAAGAGCAAATAAGTCGATGAAGAAAGACCATGTAAATGGAACAAACTACTATAGGCTGTGTCCAAAACAGGCTACAATACAAATCTAGCCCGTGCCCAATTTCCATATATGAGGTACAAAAATGTAGAGGACAATATGTAGTATCTAGCAATGCCATTAAAATCAAAATTTGATGAAGATAAAGCATCTAACTTTAGAATAGAAATTATTACAACAAGCTCAATTCCAGTGAATGAACTATCCTCTTGAAGAAGCCATGCAAATTATTCCAAATATGAAGCATGCTGCCAAGAAGATTCTTCCATAGTCAAAACCTTCCACTTAATAATATACTCCACAATAAGTTGGGTCCTTAGAAATTTCTACTGCTCACCAATAATCTTTTCAGGTTCATAAATGATCAAACCATCTTCATCAAGGGGAGGTAATTCTTCATCGACTTGGATCTCAAGGTCAACATACTTCTTGAGCTGAGATATGTGAAAGACATTGTGGATGTCTGTAGTTGAAGGTACATCAAGTTGATAGGCAAGATCCCAAACTCTCTTAACTATTTGGTATGGACCATAATACCTATGAGTGAGTTTATTATGCCCTCCCTTAAGAGAAGCGTAACATGATTTTAGAACCTTCAAGAAAACCCATTCATCTTTATCAAAATCCACATGTCTTCTTTTCTCATCTGCATAGACCTTCATTGCCTCTTGAGCTTTTCCAATGTTGTCCTTGCATTGCTTCATAATAGCCTCCATCTTCTCTAACTCTTCAGGAGCATTAGGATTTACATCATGATGAAATAATATGGAAGGCACTTGAACCTTGTAACCATATAATGCTTCAAAAGGAGACATCCGATACTCATGTGATGAGTATTATTAAAACAAAATTCTACAAGATGAAGCCAATGGTCCCATGTGTGTCATGGAAAAAATGATGCAAATAAACTTCTAACCATTTGTTGACCCTTTTCAGTTTTCCTGTCCGTTTGTGGATGATGATAAACTATACTAGGAGTCAAAATAGTCCCTATAGAAGAGAACAAACTCCTCTAAAAGTTACCCATAAACTTTGAGCGATGGATTTTTGACCTTGAAAAGTGCTCAAAATTTGCCAAAAAACCAGAATTTCAAGAGAAAATTGAATTCTGTCGAAGGCGACAGAGGCAGTTGGGTCGATTTTAAGCGGCAAGGGAAAGACAGGTTTCAAAAGCGCTTTGAAGTCCCACCAAGCGATGGTTGTGGAATTTTCATAAATTTTCTAGGTGTCGCATCAGACTTCTAGAAGTGGCTGGTAGTTGGGGACCTCGAGACGGTCAGCGACAAATTTTTAGATCGTAAAATGGAGGCAAGAGAGTGAAATGGTAGTGCCTGAGGTGGAGGACCAAAACACTTGAGTTGTAAATGGACTTTAAATGGAAGGGGAGTGACCCTTGGGGCCTCCCCCCTCCAAACTGAAATGCGATGGGGGGGGGAGGCATTTTTTTTTGTGGAAAAAAAATGCATGGAGGGGGAGCAACAATGACGAATGAGAGAGAGGGAGAGGCCTTATGGCCATAGCCACCTACAAGCACCCATATAGATTGATCATGGCCATTGATTTCTTCAAATTTTTGCTCTCCATTGTCACCTTCGACTCATGAGATGATTGCCCGAATGGTATGATTAGAATCTAGTCTTTCTCCTCCTCCATCTCTCTCCTCCAAGAGGGGGTTCATGTATGAAGAATCAAGAAGAGAATGTGGCAAAGGATGCTTGTCCGGCAAATGAGCAGGAGGTATGGTAGGTTCTACATGGACAGGGGCATTGTTTTGGAAGGAAGGGGCAGCACAGGAGGTAAGGCAAAGAAGGGGAGAGGATGTGGATTGAAAGAGTGTCGGGTGTGAGGATTGAAGTGGTAGAACATTTTCTTCTTTCAAGGCAGATTGAATCCAAGGGCAAGCCAACAATCCATGAAGCCATGATCCATCATCTTCTTCATCATAGGATGAATTCACAACAGCACAAAATCTCTCCTTCTCATCTTCTTAGGCCTTGAAAGACTGAAATGATGGAAAGCTTCTATAGACAAAATGCAACTGCAAACCCTTTCTCTTGCAAGCTCCATAGTCACCTCTTTTCCCGGCCAATGCACCAAATGAAGAGCACCTTGCCACAGCACCATGAGAACCACGAACCGGCCAAGAGAGGCTGCAAGCACACTTGCTGGCCATGAAAACCTGCAAGAAAACCCTCTTCTTCACCAAGAGCCATTGCTCCAAAACACACAAGGAAATGGCACACAAGAAATGGATAGATGAAAACCATCCTCACATTAGGAAAAAAATAAACTCACAAATGGTCCCTTAAAAATAATATAGTTTAAGATGTCAACATAATGTTAGTTCTAACCCTTGTTGTTTTATTGCAGAGATCATTTTGGGTGACATTGCATAAGTGCTTATCTCTCTCTCCCTCTCTCTTTCTCTCTCTATGTTTCCTCTTTTCTACTGTTTTTTCAGTATACCTTCATGTAAATACTAACTCTTGCAAATTGTCTTTTGTAGAGATCAATTTGGGCAAGATTGGATAGGTGCTCATTTCTTTCTCTCTCCTGCGTACTCACACACTCTTTGCATTATCCCTTTTCTACTATCTTTACAATAGGGTTTGATGCTAGTTCTAACTTAAGGATCAATTGTTGTTGCAACACTTAACACAAGGTAGAGCAGAGATTCTGTAGCTCAATTTACAGGTAAATCTACCATATTTTGTGGTGCAAAATTTTATTCATTTAATTAGTGACTTTTATGTTTGATGGGATTGATGTTTTCTTATGTCCATCATTTGCAATGGGTTTTAATTAAGAAGTGTTCTTTTATTATGTAGATAGAGGTGGAGCACTTAGGCCATATTGTTAGTGAAAACGAGATACATGCCAATCCTAAGAAGGTATAGTGTGTAAGAGATTGGTCAACACCTACCACCACTACTTCACTTAGGGGATTTCTAGGTCTATCATCATTCTATCAGAGTTTCATTCGGCATTATACAACTATAGCAACTCCTTTGACTAATAGGTTGAAGAAGAAAACTTTCTTTTGGGATGCTATTACAAATTCCACCTTTAACCAATTAAAGAAACTTCTTACTTTTGCTCCTATTTTGGTATGCTCGGATTTCTCTAGCTTAATAGCAAGATTGTTGTTCCTTCTACTTCTTCTTTCAGGCTGAAAATTATTGAGGAGTTGCATTATTAGCCTATAGCTAGACATTTTGAAGTGTTTAAGTCCTATAATAATATCAACAAAAGTTTCCACTTGAAAGGATTATGGAGAGATGTTAAGGATTATATCATAAAGTGTATGTCTTGTCAATAGAAAAAGGATAGCACCCATAAGCTAGGTGGTTTATTGTAGCCATTACCTATTCCTAAAGCCAAATGGACACATATTACCATGGATTTTATTAGTGGCTTATCCACCACCAAAAAGGGATGGAATACCATCTATATATTAGTGGTGGACGAACTCACTAAGGTAGCCCATTTCATTTCTACCAAGACACATGTTACTGCTTCATAAGTGACTAATCAATTCATGAAGTAGATCTTTAGATTAGATAGATTACCACAAGTGATTGTGCATGATAGGGATACCAAGTTCATGAGAAACTTTTTGTAGGAAATATTCAACTCCATGGCTACTAAGTTGGCTCCTTCTATAGCCTATCATCCCCACATACTGATGGCTAGACAAAAAGAGTAAATAAGTGATCGGAGACTTACCTTCGCCATTTCTATCATGATGTGCAATATACATGGGATTCATGGTTGCATTTGGTTGAGTTTGCCTATAATAAATCCACTCATATTAGTATTAGAGTTTCACCCTTTAAGGCTATGTATGGTTATAAGGTGATTTTACCCATTGTCATTTTCAACGAGAAGATAAACCCTCATGGGAAAGAAGAATTGGAAAGAATGCGAATCCTTCTTCAACAATGTAAGATGAATCTTAGAAAATCTCAAGATCAAATAAAGATGCATGCTAATGAGAAGAGGTGGCCTTTAGAGTTCCACGAAGGAGAGGGTTTTGTTGAAAGTATCCAAGTCTTGTTACTCTAATTTGAAGGATAAATCCAATAATAAACTTGTTCTTATGTTTTATGAACCCTATAGGACCTTGAAACATATTGGAGACTTGGCATATAAACTAGAACTACCTCTTGTACTAAGATTCATAATGTGTTCCATGTTAGCTAGCTCAAACCCTTTTATAGTACTCAAGTGGAAATAGTTGATGAGATGCCTCCTATGGATGAAGAAGGTCTTATTCAGTATATCCCTGCAGAGATCATAGGAAAGTACGAGAAGAATCTTTGTTCTCATTCTATCACTGAGCATTTAATCAAGTGGAGAGGTTTGCCACTTGAGAAAGCTTCTTGGAGGCCAGATTCTATATTAGATGAGTTTTCTTACCTATGGGATGCATTAGTGGTGGCAAAGGCATAGTCAGCAGGGGCACTAGTAGTGGAGTCAATTCTAGTACAAACATGGTCTAAGAAGTGATATATTTTAGAATTGTTTTTATTTTTTTTATTTTTAGAAATATGCCACCTATATATAATCAAAGTACTCATTAATATATATGGTTTGACATGTAGCATGTTTCATTTGGATACTTCTGTCAAAAGTTATGGTAGATTTTTCTCAGCAAAGCTTGTTCCTATAGTAAGCTATCTATTCATTCTGGAGTTTATTTCTTGAAGATTTAAAGGCTCAATTTATTTCTTGAAGATATCCAAGCTATGTATATGGCATAGGCTTCCCTTTATGTATTCATTTCAATCAATAAATCTCAATTTTTTCATTCATTTTCCATATTTATATAGCTGAACTCAGATTAATACTCTATTTCATCCATCCTTCTTCACCATGGTACGTTTGTTTCTGTAAAAGAAAACCTTTGGGAAGGGATGGATTATAAGAATCTATAAAGACATGTTTTAGTGAGAGATTGTTGGAAGAGAGGGAGAGAGACAAAGTGGAGTAGAAGATGAGCCTTAGCTCATTGTTGTTGTTCTTCCATTATTCTTCCATCATACTAACTAAAAAAGACTTACACACATAGGTATGACTAACAAAGACTAACTGTGGTTAAGTCACTGACTACACCAACTTATTGAATGTCACACACATGTACAACTGTATCCAGCTAATGTCGAGGTTACACACATAAAGATAGAATGACTGAAGAGTAACAGGAGCTTGATATTCTAACACTCCCCCTCAAGCTCAAACCATCTGATAAACTCCAAGTAGCTGTCTGAAATATATGAACTTTTCTTTACCAAGAGATCTTTGTTCTCCTAAAATGGCACATAACTAGGATCTAAGATTGAAACCTAGGAAAATTTAGCATTCAACTTTTGTCCTAAATTTTCCATGAGAGAAAATCACTCAACTTATCAGGTCCACCCAATCATTGATCGTTTTCCACCGAGGAAAGATCACTTGCTTTCCAATTAAACATTAACTTCTTTATTTTTCTAAACAAATTATGATAACATATTGTTTGACATTTAAAAGAAGCTTCCTTAATTAATTCTCAATATTGGGTTTATTTCATGTCTTCATTAAGAATAATATTAAAGCAATAAAGATAGTCCTTTTAAAACATTTACATAATTAAATAACATTCTTTGCCAAACTTCTCCATCTTAGGACAACTTTGACTAGAGTCAGGTTATGTGTTGCAATAAGAGGGAACCTTCCATACGAAACCTTTCCCACCCTGTATCCTCTCTTCATCTCAGGTTCTCTCCAGTGCATCAATCCCATGCACTATCCCGACCGAGGATTCTTTCCTTATCTTAGGATTGGTTTGAGTATTACTACCAGAACTACCTTAAAGGATGAACCTTTCTCACATGTTTGACTTCTTGTCTAGGTGATGGCAAGACCTTGGGGAGAGTACGTGTCGGCCATGGTGCTTGGCCATGGTGCTACCTCTTGTAAGAATCTGCACTATATCATCACATAAACCATAGTGTGACATCTTGCAATGAATCTACACCAATTGTAGGCACACATCATCACATAAACCATAGTTCTATCTCTTGTAGTGAATCTGCACTATATCATCACTTCTTGTCTACTTTTTTCAAACACATCCAAAATTAGCCATGTCCATCTATAACCAAAAATGGCTTTAACTAGGCTAAAATATATTTATTAATAAGTAGCAAATCTACTAGTAGCCTTCATTTCAACTAACACATGTCCATTAATCAAGCAATACTTTTTATGTACATATATGCACACATTTAATATTATTGTAACATCTCCATCCTCATGGCCATGCACTTTACATAAATGCTACTCACTACCTACTTAACTTGGATTTTCATTGGATGATTGAACATTGATGCTATAGGACTGAAATAATGATGAAAATGGTAAGTGGGAGTATTGTAAAAGCAGTGAGTCATTGCAAACGGGTAATGCCCTATCCTTAGCCTTTTCAATTCATTCCCAATATCCACTTGCATTTCATTGAGGAATTTAAAGGCTTTTTCAGAATGCATCGAATCCTTGTTTGATTAGGCATTAGAATGTACTTGTCATGTTGATTCCCATGAGGAAAAGCAGATACCAAGAGAGTTAGGAAGACAAAAGAGAGGTGATCCTCCCTTCCTAATTATGACCCTGAAGGGGTGCACAACTTGGCTTGAGGAGGAACTTTACATACCCCTCTTGTCTTAGAGCCCATGCAATTCTCAAATTTAGGTGCATGTACATTCCCCATTGTTAGAGTTTGGCAATAGTAGAGCAATGATCAGCCTTATTCAGGGTACCACAAGTGGTTAAAGATTCCATTGGAACAACATTGGAAGAGGTGTAGGGCATCTCCTATTTTCAAGATACCTACAAGTGGTGGTCATAGTTTTACAAGTCTTAAAATAGATATCTACCAATCTACATGTCCCCATGTATTCCTACAGGGTCAAACAAGGTACTTACAGGTGGTGGACAGGGTGCAGGAAACTTTTGTTCTTCAGACCTGAAGATTCAATTATAGAAAAATTTTCCCCAATCCAAACTAAGAACTTAATAGCTCTATTTGAAGAGGAGATCCTAAGCCTTGATTTAAACCAAAATTTATGGCAATCCAATATCGAATGCTCAAGTTATGGCTGATTTTCTGACACTAGGTATAGTGAAACAGCACCCAAGTAGCATACATGGGGGACTTTGTTTGACATTGTTCCACCCAAAGTATCTAAACCACGTCCATATCTCTTGAAATCTAGTATATTCCCATATAATAAGCTTCCCATAGAGATATTAAGCATTGGGATTCTTACTATATTCAGAGAGAAACATGGGATTTATTGACAGATTATCTACTATTATAACATTGTCTCCTAATGGTAAGGAATAAGAAGAAAGACCTCATTATTGAAGCATTGAATGATGGTGTCATGGAATTTCAAGAGGATCAAAATTACACAAATGAAGCCCATAAAGTTGAACAAATAGATGAAGATTTAAGCATTGGGATTGCTTACAGCACACATCAAGGGGATGAGATGACATACACGAAGTGCATGCAGTGAATGATTACCTTTTACTATCAAAAGAGTTGGGACATGTCAATGAAGGCCTTTCTATGGATTTGAAGACTTTGAATAAAGTTTTAACATGTATGAATCACGGTTTGTTGCAAGGGATGGCACAAGTAAACAAGGGAATCTCTGATATGCAAACAAAGTAACAAATCTTTATTCTAAGAACTCATCTCAGTCATAAAGAAAATTGGGGGCAAGCCACAAAGGGAACCTCAAAATATTGAAGATTCACATGCAATCCCCTTTGTTGGTGGTAATCCTTCCCATCCAAACAAAGAGAGTTCTCAGCCATTTATGTATATTTTTAAAAGGGGAGAACCATCTAGCATGAGGGGCACTGACATCACCCTTCACAAATCCATGGCATTCATACCCCAAGGCCTCAGTTTAGCAGCCCAAAAGATAGTCATAGATATGAATGGGAATAAGACAACAATTGATGGGATGATAATTATCATGGATGTGACCCCTTCTATAAGACTTTTTATCATCATCCCTCAAATGTACAAAAATAAAATATAGTCAACAATCAAGTTCATGAACGTGGAATGTATGATAAGAGAATATCAGTCCATCATATCCCAAACAAAGAGCAAAGTATCAGAGCAGTTGAACACACTCAAATCAGCATGTCTTTCAATTTAATTCCACTGTACTACCTTGGCAGACCGAAAAGGTTGGTGGAATAAAGATTTCTACTAGTTTCTCCAGGGGATTGTTAGCAGACAAGTCAGAAAACAGATTCTGCAATCCTAATATCAACAAGTTAGTAACACGAGAGTAAGGGCGCCCCGGCTCCTCCTCACCAGTGGTTCAGACATGCGACTATGTACAAATGGATGCCCATTGCCAACTGTTTAGGATGGGTCAATTGAAACACCAGTGAAGTGCTATAGCCTAGCCCAAAGGCTATTCCCAATGATGGTTGCTAACTGTGAAATGATGTTGCCTATTACCTCATGATGCAGAAAGATTGTGGAGTATCCTAGAAATGACCATCACTCCCAGATGGATAAGGAGCCTCCTACAGGAGTGTCCTGGACATTGAAGGTGATGGCATTCTCCAGGAATTCCAAAACTCAAGTTGTAACCTGTAGTAATGGTGAAGAGGGTTGTCAAACTCATTTAGATTTCCCTGGCTCCGCACCTCCCTGCCTTTTGTTTTCACTTGCTTACAGGTGCAAATGGGCTTTACCTCCACAGTTTCACTTCTATACTCTTGCAAGCATAAAAGATCTAATGACATGGAGTTTGACAGGGAAGAAGGATTGCACTGGCAAGTACTTGTAGAGTTGATCTCCTAAAGGTGCATGGGATCCTCTTCTCTGAGTTTTTTCTTCCTCTTTCAACCTCCACAGCTTTCACATTTTCCATGCTCTAGATCCCGCATATTCAACAGTTATGTCACCATCATCTAAGCTATGATACCACATTGTAGCCCTCTCTTTTAGGGTCATATTAAAAAACATCATAAGATGTCCTTCACCATCCTAAATTTGACAATTAAACATAAGTTTCAGGAGCTCACTTATGTGAAGGTTTGCATCCTCCTCCGCTAACCCATTAAATATGGGTAGGAAGAACCCTAAAGTTAGAAAATCCAGTGTTCCTATAGAAATTGCAATAGGTTGCGCCATAATGACAACTCCACTTGAATTGGGCTGACTTACTGGGAGCAAGGGACCACTAGACCTTCCTCCTCCTTCTCTCCTAATGGATTATTTGTGACACTAGGGTCACTAAGACCTCTCTCTCGTAAGGGTATCAGGCTACTACATTGAGGGGAATACCTCCTAACGATTTTAGCCCACCATCTAGCCCTTTTAGCTATTTCTTATTTTTGGACCTTGGCTTGACGGTGTTTATCAAACACAATATTAGTGAGTTTGGGAATCTTCCAATTCCCATTTTTTGAATACTAAAAAGGTAGCACTCGGATAATATGCCCATAAGTTTCTCACAAACATATGATGTGACCTATCATTGGAAATCACTTGAAAAATGGAATCTATTGAGCTATAGAGCGCTTGATTTGGAGTTATAGTGTTCAAGTTATGACAAATCCAAAGTTTTGACCACGTGTCCCAAACTTATGGGAAATTCCCATATTCCCCAATATGGTGTTATCAGGAAATAATGAATCAATCTCGATGCTTTTTGGCATAAACTTATTGACTATTCCTAGTCAACTAAGATTCAAAAATCGCCACTTATTAGCAGTTCCCAGCAAAGACATCACCTGTCAAGTCCACAAATGGGCCTGACACTGGCTCTAGGGCTTTAGCTAGGCATCCTAAACTCAATGAACAAATGTTATATGTAGGTACCAGGTACAAGGGGAAGAAAGATCAACTAGTATGTGACTTCTGCAAAAGGATCAAGCACACAGAGAAATTCTGTCATGCTAGGAAGAGATCACAAAAGGCCTATCTAGTTGTTGTTAAAGAAGAAGAAGAGCATGGAGCAAAAGAAGAAGAAGAAGAAAAAGACTATCAGGAGAAGGACAAACCTTATCAGTCCTTCTATTCTGATAGACTTTTTTAGCCTTGTATTGCCTAGCCCTAATGCTTTCTTACATAAGCTTGTAAACTCCTCATGTAACCCTATACTGTAGCCTTTATACACTTTGTGAGGCCCCTGTTATAGCCTTTGGATGTCCACCATGTCTTTGGTACCCACACTTAGCCTTTTCTCCAACAGCGTCTAGTGTTTACCATGTTTGTGTTGTGCCCACACTTTTTAGGTGGTTGCTCACTAAAGCTTCTACACACTTTGTACTTCTCTAGTTGTGATTGAGGAGGGGTGTTGAGATATTGGCAATCACACTCAACTTAGCTTCTTTGTATATGGAGCAGTGTGGTCTCAAGATGTAGAATCCCATATGCACAGTGGTGGAAAGTGCAGCCTAGTCTATTCCTATAAAGCATTGTACTTACTCTCATTTTGAATGCAATGTCATGATACTTTTGTACTTCTAGCAAAGTGTTTGTGTCATTGTTAGTCCACTACATAAGATTGTGTTTATGAGTCCAAGCTTCCATCTTAGAACCTAATTCACTCGTGTGACATTTGGTCTTGATGTCTGTTACCTCATGAGCTCACTCTTCCTCTTTCAACCTCATGCTCTAGATCTGACATTTTCTACACACTCAATGTGGGTCAATCATTGGAAAATAAGCGCTATGCATTCAAGAGATCATTCTCTTATACCATGTATGTAAATGCAAAGTAAATGGCATAGAGTGCACAAACAAGAAACTAATAAATCAAACAATGTGGATGTGCATAAACAATTCTTTTCATGATTTCACCCTAACACAGTTTGTCGTTGCCAATGCAACACCAAAATAATTTGTGCTACTGCCCTTTCTTTAAAGACTTAAAATAAATGGATCCTATATGTTGAATATGCATAAAATCAGCATTCTAGTTATATTCAACTTCCCACATCCCCTTCCCCCTATTGTTTAAGGTTTTACTTGCGATGGTAGGTGTAAACAGTTTTTTTAATGTGTTTTTGTTATGGGAAAAGCACTAAATATGCACTATAACATAGAGAATAGGTTAAAGCTCATGCCCTAGTCCCACCATATGTTCATGAATATATTTAGATTGCATATAGCATTGAATATCTTAGTTGAAAATATGACAAATGCTCAAGGCACTGACAATATCACTCAAATTGTGGAAGAGAAGTTTGATAACAAAAACTTTGCTCTATGGAAGTTTAGGATGCAAATTTTCTTGATTGGCATACGCTATTGGGATTTATGTACGGGGGCTGAAGCTGAACCCGAATTGTCTGAATGGAATTCGACACAAGAACATTGGAGAGCTCATCGATAGTGGTCAGAAAGAGCTAGTAAAGTATTGCATTGGTTTTCTTTATGCATTTCTGATGCGATGGCTATGCAAATTACTAGTTGCCATTCCCCGAAGGATGCTTGGGATGCACTCATGAAGAAATATGGTAATGTTACACATGCAAGGAAGATAGAGATGAAGCAGTAGTTCAACAACATGTCTAGGAATGGCAAGAACATTCAAGCATACATGATAGAAATAAAGACCATAGCTGACCAGCTGGCTACTATTGGATCTCGTGTTTTAGAAGATGATATGATTGCAGTGATATTGAATGGGTAGGTAAGGAGTATAAGGCATTTGATACATCCATTTCTGTGAGAATAAAACCCCATGATTGGGATTAATTACTTGCACTACTGCTACATGAAGAAGTAAAGCTTGGCTTAAATACAAGTTCAAACATATCTCAGGGCAGAGACACTATCTTTTACTCTAGTCATCGAGCTAGAGGTGGTAGAGCTCACGGAGCTTTTCGGGGTCGAGGAGACACTCGAAACACACATGGACAATAGCTCAAATATGCAAGGACAGATAGGATCTGGAGCCTTTAGAGGCAAGGGGAGATCACCTAGAGGAAGAGGTGGCTCCTGGCATTTGCATGAGCAGTCTAATAGGGACAAAGAGTGTCATTATTGTGGAAGATATGGGTATATTGCAAAGGATTTCCATAAAAAGCAAGTTGATATGAAGGAAAAAGGCAGGCAACATGGACATTATACATCTTTCAGTGGTACTCAGGATGACCAGGGAGATAGGCTGTTTGCTATGCAACATGTATCAAAGAATACGCCTAAGCAAGGCAAAGATGAGAAATGGTACATAGACTCAGGAGCATCCAATCATATGATTCCTCATGGAGAATGGTTTGATGAGTTAGTAGTAGAGTCTCATGGATTTGTATGTGTATTGGTGATGATACACAACATGATATTCATCATACAGGTGTGGTTTTATTGCTCATGCCTGATGGCAGAAAGAAGAGCCTACATGATGTACTACATGTACCTTCTATTACCAATAATTTACTGTCGATTGGACAGATGGCAATACAATCTGCAAGTCAAATTCAACAAGGACGGTTGTTTTATTGAAGAATATGGCAATGGCTATAAATTTATTACCAAAGGCAAGAGAGATGGCAGAATGTTTACCTTGGATGCATCTATCTTGGAATTGAAGGCAGCCATGTTTGCCCATGATAATGGAGTAATTCGGGATGTAGAAATCTAGCATGAATGCATTGGTCATGTTAATGTACAGAAACTAAAAATATGCAGTAGAAAGAGGTTGTACTTGGCTTTTGGTGAAGTTCAAATACATTGATCTTGGACGTGTATGCTTTGCTTGTCAATTTGGGGAACAAGCAAGATTCCTCTTCATGAGACATGTGAGAAAAAATTCTCGGCCTTTATAGTTGATACATTTGGATGTATGGGGTCCTGCCCATAATGCGTCTTTTGGTGGTGCTAGGTATTATGTATCCTTCATTGATGATTTCAATCAATACACATGGCTATATATTCTGAAGCACAAGGATGAGGTACTCGATGTCTTTAAGGACTTTAAGAAGCATGCTGAAAATGAACTTGGCGGTTATATCTCATGAGATGGAGAATATGTATCTAGAGAGTTTGACAGGTACTTTGCTAAATATGGCATAAAAAGGTAGGTCACATGCAATTACACACCCCAACAGAATAGTGTGGTGCTAGAGTAATGCTTAATGAAAAGAATTTGCCAAATGCTTATTGGGTTGAAGCAGTGGTTAACTACAGTTTATGTGTTGAACCAAACACCTATAGTTAGGGTTCATGATTTGACTCCATATGAGAAAATGTATGTGTACAAGCCTAACATTAGTCACCTAAAAGTATTTGGCTGCATTGCCTACGTAGGTGTGCCTAATGAAAAGAAGAAGAAGTTAGACCTGAAAGCTGTCAAATTTGTTTTTCTTGGCTATGCATAGGACAGAAAGGCTTACAAATGTTATGATCCATCCACTTGGGAAATCGTGATCAGTAGGAATGTAGTTTTTCTTGGCTATGCATAGGAGAGAAAGGCTTACAAATGCTATGATTCGTCCACTTGGGAAACCGTGATTAGTAGGGATGTAGTTTTTGATGAGCTGGCCTCATGATATGGTAATCCAAATGCAGTGGTTTGATCTCTCGCTAGAGGTTGACGTTCGCTCTAAACTCCGTGGGTTATTTTCCTCTAGGTTTGAGCTTTCACTCCCAGGTGCTCTCAAAACATCCCTGGTCTTCCTTACTCCAGGTGTAACAATAGAAGGAATACCCAACTCATCATCAATGCTCTGTTCTGAGCCATTGGATTCACCATCCACATAAGAGTGACCTGCATTCACATCAAACATGGGCTGATCTACCTTCTCTTTTCCTTTTCGTGATACCTGAATACCACTATCTGCATTTCTTTGAGAAGATTCTCCTGATCTCAATCTGCCTGTCCATGGCGAAGAATGTGAGCCACTGCTAGAGGACGCTCCAGGTCCACTAATATTTTGTGACTGCTGCTGTGAATTCTGTGCAACATTACCGTTTTGTGCATCTACATCATCAATCACATTTACTGGTTTATACCAGCTACTCATCTCATCAAAAACAACATCTCTGCTCACTGTAAACTTACGAGTAGAAGGGTTATAGCATCTATACCCTTTTTGCTGCAGAGAGTAACCAATAAAGATGCACTTCTCAACTTTTGGATCCAACTTGGATCTCAACTCATCTGGCACATGTACATAGGCAATGCAACCAAAAATTTTTAAATGAGAAATATCTGGTTTCCTACCAGTATACCTCTCCTTTGGAGTCATCCCATGTATTGCTGCAGTGGGAGTCCTATTCATTATATAGACTGCTGTAGCAACTGCTTCAGCCCAGTAAAAATCTGGCAAGTCTTTTTCATTGAGCATGGCACGAGATACCTCTCCAATATGACTGTTTTTCCTTTCTGCAATTCCATTTTGCTGTGGGGTATGACTGCATGAATATTGTTGCTTTATGCCATGCTCCTGCAGGAACCTTGCAAACTCATTTGAGAGGTACTCTCCCCCTCCATCTGACCTTAGGCATTTTATCTGCAGGCCTGTTTCTTTTTCAACCACAGCTTTAAGAGTTTTGAAATGCCCAAAAACTTCACTTTTCTTTTTCATAAAATACACCCAAACTTTTCTGCTATAGTCATCAATAAAAGTAACAAAATAATGATAGCCTCCAAGAGATGCAGCTTTAGTAGTCCACACATCAGAGTGGATTAATTCCAATGGCTTCTTACTCTCTTGAACATGTCTAGAAAATGGTTTCCTTGCCTGTTTTCCAAACTGACAGGCTTCACATACCTTATGCATTTCTGCAACCTTGAATTTTGGCAATCCTGCAACAATATTTTGGGCCTGCATTGATTTAAGTCGCTGTACATTAACATGACCAATGCGTTTATGCCAGATATCAATATCTGCAACTACACCGGTCCCATGTGCAAACATTACTGCACTCAATTCAGACATGTCTGTATCCAACGTAAACATTCTGCCCTTCTTCTTTCCTTTTGCTATCAAGCGACCTTTATTTTTCATATCCTCAACAAAGCATCCATGAGGATTAAATCTGACCTGCAAGCCCTGCTCAACCATTTGACCAACAGAAACCAGATTCTTGGTGATATTCGAGACATGAAATACATCGGGCAGGTATTTCTTTTTCCCATCCTGCATAGACAAAGGAATTTTTTCAATCTGCATAATAGGATGTGCAGTATCATCACCAGTCTCCACAAATCCTGGTTTTTCCATTTTCCTTGCATCCTCCATTCATTCTGCATGACCTGTCATGTGGTTTGATGCACCTGAGTCAACATACCACAATCGTTGCTTTCTTCTGCACTTGTCACAGAATTGTTCATGTGCTGCACCATAAACAAATGCTCATTTTTGTCATCACCCTGTCTACTAGAAGATGCATAATTCCCTTGTTGCAATTTTCCATTCATGATGTCATTCTGCTTTTTATAGCAGTCTTTAGCCATATGACCCATTTTACCACAGTAGTAACATTCAACATTGTTGTTTGCATTTTGACCTCTTTGCCATCCACCACGACCTCTTTGGCTCCCCCTACCTCTAGAGTTACCACGTCCTCCTCCATAGGACTGGTTTTCTTGAGTTTGCTGCATATTCTGATTTCTACCACGGCCTCCAAATCGGCCTCCTCTACCTCTGCCTCTACCTCTTCTAGCATTTGAGTAGAAGACAGTTTCTTTTGAAGTTCCTCCTGAAGAAGATGTACCACCATTTCTCTGCTCCTCAGAAATTAGAAGAGCAATCAACTCCTCAAAATCAGGAAATCTTTCACGAACTGAAATGGATGTCCAAAACTGTGCATAATCCTTTCCCAGACCATTCAAGGTCATAGAAACTAAATCATCATCTTCCACTGGCGACCCAATGGAAGCAAGTGCATCTGCAATCTTCTTCACCTTCATGTGGTAGTCATTGATGCTCATATTTTCTCTTTGCACATTATGCAACTCTTGCTTGAGCTGCATTTTTCTGGCTTGTGTATTTGTGCTATACATTTTTGACAAAGTATCCCATGCCTCCTTTGGCGTACTTGCATCCTGAATATGCACAATCATAGAGTCTGAAATACTGATAGACAGCCAGTACATAACTTTCCTGGCTCTCTCATGCCATGCTTTGAATGCCTGCATTTGCTGTTGATTGGGAACATCAGGAAGAACTGGTTCTTCTTCATTTCCTGCAACAAATTCCCAATATCCTTTTCCCATAAGGAAATTCGTCATTCTAAACTTTCATGCTTGGAAGTTGTTCTTGTCAAGCTTTTCAGTTACAATTTGTGAAAGAGAATCAGACGCCATTACAGAATACTGCAAAAAATTCTGTCACTGCAGAGAACACAGCTTCAGCCTCACAAGGGCAAATCTGCAAAACTGACGAAAGTGGTATTTAACCACACAATCACTTCCTAGTGACGATTTTGCATCAACAGGCAACAAGGATGATTCTGTAACTCCCAATGTCTCTGCGCACAGGCATACGATGCAATTTCTATAGTAACTTTTCACCGATCTGTAGAACAGTGGCTGCACAGCATAAAACTGGGCCTTTTCCTGAGTGCGTGCAGAAAACTTCCGCCTCCAAGCCCCGAAATGGCCTCAAATAAAAAAAAACAGGGTCACCGAGGGCTAAAGCCCTTGCCTGCAGCATATACTGCCCTCTTGCTTCACCACGAAGGGCGTCTCAACCTGAGACAATGCACTCTTGCAATTTCCGACTGTGCTACCTGCCGAGATCTGCTCCCAAAACAGAAAATGAAAGCAACACTGCTCCTCTTACCAGAATACCACGAGCTTGGCTTGCTTTCTTGAGCTCCTTACCACGAACAAGGCTCTGATATCATGTCAAGATTGTGGGAGAGAAGGAAGGAGTCTCACTTGTAGCTTTCTTGCTTGCACAATGGGAGAATACACACAAAGGTGGAGGCTGAAAACAATTTTCCTCTTTTTAGTTGTGTAAGCCAAAAGAACTCATTTACAAAGAAATAGAAGAACCCTATATATGGGTCTCAAAACCAAACTCAACTAACTAAGGTGGCATACTAACTGAGCCACGAACTAGAGTAGATAAGGATAGCTGTCATGTAGCTATTATTCATGGGCGGTGTACCAACCGCATCTGCAAAACTGACACGTCGGTGACATAAATGCACAACGGTCACCCTGGCATATCACGAGTGGAGCTCGATATCTCAACAATATTTTGATGAGCTGTAGTAGATCTCACATTCCCATGAATAAGTGGCACTTCTTCAGCATGGGATGGCGGTTTACTTTGGAATTTAGCTCCCAAATTGTTGAATATAGTGATCAACTGATCAAACTTGGTATCCAATCTATTACTTTGTTGCTCCATATGAGAAATCATCTTATTAAATTTTTCATCCATGGAGTGGGTAAGCTGAAGTAAACCATCATTCATATTGCCAAGTTGCTTAGACATTTGCTGGAAGTCGTTAGAATCACGTGAGATGTTTACTTCATTCCCCTGATCTATGACATGAGGGTTCCTTGGCCATTGCACTTCGTCATTGGTGGTACTAACTCCCATGAATTCTAGCCTCTGATTTGTGGCTCTATTATTGTCATTTGTCTCAGCATGATACTCCTCCAAGCCTTCCTCAATGTGGTCTAACATTTGCTCTTTCTTCTTGTTCCTTGCCATGTTGTAATTTCAGCACTGTCAGTCGAAGATTGGTCTATATCTTGAGCTACGCTTCCCCGATCCAAGTGCTTTATAGCTGAAAATGGAGCTTACAACATGTATATATACTATATTTACTGAAATAAGCACTTTGGAAAAGGTATATAATGGTTCTAGACCAAAACAGTGTCTCTCTGCCTACCTATCAAAGTGCAGTCTACAATGACCACCTGTCACAGAATGGGCTATAACTTGAGCTCCGCAACTCCAAATGAGGCGTGCTATAGCTAGGATCGAAGAGGACTTTGAGCTCTACGTAGTAAGCATAAGAACCCTTATTTCAGAATTAAAAATGCCTTTCCTGTAATAGGTTCTTTATGACTGTCCAGACTGGGACTGCACCCTGTAAAACCCTGTAGAAGCACTGTTTAAGCACTGTATCATTCCATATGCATATGGACCATGGTAAAACTCATATGGGCACTGAAGGGCAACCTGTAGGCTGTAATCACCACCTGGAATCAAATCTGTAGCACCTGTAGACCTATCAAACTGTTCAAAACTGTGACCAAATTGCCATGTTTTCCCCTGTTTGTACCTAGTGTCTTCAAATCTTTTCCACTCTCATCCTGAGTGGTCTTCCGTGGTCCACCACCTGTGGTGAGGGATAAAACGGTGGAACAGGCACCTAAATGGGCTCTGAAACTCCAGAAGGTGTGCAAAGTTCCTTTCGGTCCAGGTTGTGCACCCTTACAGAGTCATCAATAGCAAGGGAGGGTCACCTCAATATTGTCTTGCTATCTCGTCCGACTTCGACCTTTTTCCTCGGTCGGTATTGAACATGGCAGAGCTAGTATTCTAGCAAACAAGGTATGATATGCAAGACCGAATCAAGACATTGATCCTTTCATGATATGCATGAGTTGGAAAAGTATCATGAATGAAAATGGACTGAGATAGGCTTACCAATAGTATCAGTGACTCAATGCATACTATGCTCACCTTTACAAATTTATTTTGGGAAATTCTCAAAGATTGGGTCAACACAAACTCATGGGTTAGGGTTAGGTAAATCTCAATCAAAATATGAAGGACTATATGATGAATTTTGAGTCTTCAATCAATCAAATGCAGTAGATCAATGGGATGATCAAAACCCAATCAATGAATGGTTGAATGATTGAGTAGACACTCAATCAATGCTTGACAATCAAATTGAAGGCTCATTGTATGAAATTTGATGATTCATTATCAATCAATGCTAAAGGTAAAGTCTATGAAGCAAGTCATTGTTTGATTACTCTCTTAATCTCTCCTTCAACAATAGGAGATGCAGTCATCAAGTGGATTAATGATTGGAGAGATTAAAGGGAGTATTAGAAATACCTCTTTCAATGCTTGAAGAAGAATATGTTGCTTGTCTCAAACCTCAGCCATAAAGAGAGATAGCCCATATTCATAAGTCCTCCAATTGATCAAGAGAGAATAATACTCCATAATTCCAAACAATAACGCCAAGTATAATCCAAGGATGATGCCTTGAGTGAGTCTTCAACTCCAAAAAGCCAAATGAATGGAAGATCCTTTGTAATTGGAGCCTCTTTGACTGAGATTTCCAAGAAATTCTTCAATCCCTGTCATGCTTGAAGTCCAAGAGAAGATTGGCCGTCAATCTTGAATCCATTGCTTAAAGCCTTCAAAAATCTTAAGTGTTTGGAGTAGTAGGAAGGTCCCTGATGTCATTTAAGACCAAAGCCCCATGAAATAAAAGAGAATAGACCAAAATTTTGAAGCCTGTAGCTTGCTGCCCTGTTTTGACTCCATAGCCATGTCAAAATGAAGCTCCAAGCTTGAACAAGGTTCAATGTCAGTCAAGAGAGTTGTGTAGTGGCTTCAGGGAATAGACTTAAGCAAAAGCCCCACGAAATTGATCAAGAATTTTGAAATTTTCTCTCTGTTGTAATAACAGTCCACTTCTAGGATTTGTATGAGGAAGAAGAGCTCAAGAATGGCCAATGATTCATGCCAAAGTTGGAGACTAAGTGGAAGACTTGCAAGCATTATGGCCAAGCCTCATGGAGCTTAATAACTCCATTTTTAATCGTGAGTATGGGAAGATGGATTCAGCGCAGACAGGCGCAAAAAATGTAGCTTCATGTACCTCAGGATCACGTGAGCAAGGTAGGTCTTAAGCCTACAAGAAGCCCAAGCCTTATAGACGAAGGTATAGATGGAGAGCCAGCACAACGTTGCAATGGATATCCAAAGCATTGCTACATGCTCAAGGATATTATCATGTAACCGATGGATTTGGTACCGAAACCCTTGCTAAACCACCTCTGTCAACTAAAGGCCGGATCATATCAAAAGCAAAGAAGCGTAGGAGGAAATATAGACGAAAATCCAAGTCTTCACTCAACGAGGTCGGAGTGATTGAGCCCCTCACGATTGCAATCAAGGAACCAAACACGACTATTCAAAAGGTAGATCCTCAGCCTAGCATGCTTAGCAAGCAGATATCAAATGTAATCATTGAGGATACACAAAAGCCACTAGTGCCCAAGGAGCCTTTGATTTTCCAAGAGGATAATGAGCATCATATGTGCAACATTGCTCATGGTAAGGTTGATTGCTCAACAAAGCAAATGGCAGAATCATTTAACAACCATGAGCAAATCTTCCAGCCAAGTGCCAAGTTCTCCTAAGAGTCTCAAATCTCCTACACCCTCTTTCCCTAAACGGACACAGGAAGCACAACAGCAGTCGTCAAGTGCAGCTGCTCAATCCCAATCTTTATCTCCATCTAAGCTTCCAAATGTCCAAGAGGTGGGACATGAGATCACCCTTAGCTCTCAACCTAAGGATATGCATGTGCAATCCATTGTGACTAGTCAATTGATGCTGGATCTACACAAGTGAGTGGGAAAAGGGCAACAAAAGACACGGCCACTTCTAATATGCTTAAGGACTTGACATCGCAGTCTACCAATAGTGGCCAATCCACTGAACTAGCCACTACTACTTCCAATCAAGAATCATAGCAATCATAGCCTTTGGCCATGACAATGCCTCTTGCGAAACGTGTCCTTAGCAATTCACATGTGGAAGAGTTGTCACAACTAGCATCCTTGACACCTCTAGCACTACCGAAGCACCTAAAGCCTAGGCTTGAGGAGAAATCTCTTGAACATTTTGCCAAGGAGATGGCGCATCTGACCAATGAATTAGAGATGAAGTGGCTGATGAAGCTTGATCACAAGCTAACAGCCATCACATGCACGTACGTCCATGTGGACATTGGAAGGCCAACATCAGAGTACACAAAGCTCATAACTGAACCCTTGACTTGGGACGAGCAACAACATGTTTGCTCCCACTATGTAACTGTTGCTGAAGAAGTCATAAAAAGGACATCCCAAAAGCCACAACTAGAGAATTAACACAATATTAGCAAGTTTGGGAATCTCCCAATCCCCATTTTTTGAATACTAAAAAGGTGACACCCAGATAACATGCCCATAAGTTTCTCAAAACTATATGGTCTAACCTATCATTGGAAAGTGCTTGAAAAATGGAATCTATTGAGCTATAGAGCACTCAATTTGGAGTTATAGTATACAAGTTATGATAAATCCAAATATTTGACCACATGTCCCAAACTTATGGGAAATTTCCATATTTATACTTTGATCTTAAAAGGGAAAGGACAATGTGACTTTGTGCAGAAATGGTACTCCAACCAAAGTTTGGCAGCCAAAATTGGCCCCCGACTTTTGACACTCGCTGAGCAAAGGAAAGCCCTTTGGACAACAATACATGATCCCATGTACGTTTCCCCAACCTCGTTACGAGTGTTGGCAACGATCCATGAGGTCCAGCTTTTTGCCCCACTATCCAAAAACATCCCTTGTATGATAGAATGCTTCTAGAAGAAGATCTACATGTGGCTATCAAGCTAGGAGTAGGGAGTATGGTACTTGATGTTAGCGCATATGTCTTTTTCCTCACTCAAGTCCCTGCAATCCTAGATCTCTTTGTTGCCTATCAATACAACCCTGACTTCTTCAGCTGGTTTCGTCCAAGATTACATGACAAGAATCCTCAACTATCTCTTGGTTCTACACTAGAGTCACCCAAACCTCCTAAGCAAGAGAAAAACAGCTCTAAATACAACACCGGCACTGATAAGAAGCAATGGAGGCATATTCCAATGGGTGAGGACAAGAGTCAAGAGCAAACACTCGACCAAGAGCAATTGCCAGTGCAAATGGATGAGGGGCTAAACGAAAGAGAATTAGCTGAAGAGCTAGACTCTCCAAGAAGAGAGCCAGTTGTACCCTCACAACCTTGCGAGGATGTTCAACTGGCCGTGACTATGTCCCATAAGGACATGCCGGAAAAAGAGAATGCTAATGCCTGACCAAGCACATCAACATCTGACCTAGTTTAGGGTCCTGAGTCAAAGCATACACTGCAATTGCCCAAGAAAAAGAGGAGAAAACAACGGCAGTTGCTAGTGGCTGTAGACACCAAGAAGATTGAGACCAAGAGCATTGAAGAGCTGAGGAATAAAGCATCAAGTCCATCAACCAATGAACCCATTGCCATCTCTCCTAACATTGGTGAAACCTTAGACACATCCGTGTGTTCTGAAAAATCAAAGCAACCATTACCATCAACGATTTCTTGCAATGAACTTGCAACACTCAATCCATCGGCAATAAAACATACATTGATCAATCAAGAGTGGATACAACACTGTCACAACAGGTGGACAAAACTATACTAATCGCATCCGAGGGAAACCATGACACAATAGTAGCAACGCCTCAGTGAGAAACATGAAAACCCCGAGGACATAAGCAATCCTAGCATTGACCAATCTTGCTCATCTAGGCTAAACCCCCAACTATGCTAAAGCCTAGAAAAACTCCCATAACCTTGCATGAGATAGCAACAGAGCAAGTCCTCATTGAACATAGAAGCGTCACAGAGTGCTTGACTGAGTTGGATGCTAAACTAAAATTATTCACACACGTCTACATCCTTGTAGACATGGGCACATTCCCAAGGGAGCAGCTTGAGGAATACTTGCCATATCTGCTATCCTGGGAAGAGTAAGAATATCTTAACGAGCACTATGACAAGCCCCTACATGAATGCATGCAACTCATCTCTGACGAGGAGACCGAGGAACTACGCTTAATTGTGACATTCAATGAAGTGCTTTTCCAACCAAATCTCTTAGAGATAGAGCAACTAAAGTGGCAATCAGAGGGTCAAAGTCAATTTGAAAAATGTTGGTTTGAAAACTATGCTACAATGTCCAACTTGGAGTCCACAATCTCATAGGAGCGATTGGTCAAATAGCAATCTCAAAGAGACTCGACCTATGTGCCGCCAACTTCCTTTCGAGTACTAACTGTCGTTCAAGGGTATGGACTTAGCCAAAACTAGCCATGAAAACTCTATGATTGATAAAATTCTCATTGAGGAGGAGCTACATGTTGCAAGTAGACTCGGACAAGGTACCATGCTACTCAATGTTGCAAAATATCTATTGTTATTGAGTAGGTTGCCACGATTCCTAGATGCATGTGCCACACTCCAGTACAATGCTGAGTTCTACAATTGGTTTTTATCCTTACAAATTGGCATGGATTCATAAATATGTACATAAATAAACAATGTGTTTTGTGACTGTGCATAGATTAATACAAAAAAAAAAGCAAAGCCAGCACACATACAAGCAATGGTAATCAAGTGCAGGTGATATGCATCGAAGTCAATACTATGGGATTCAGGTAAGTGATGTCTTTTTTAGCTACAGCAGTTCATTATGGGGTCGAAGCATATGACTTTCATGTACTCTCTCAAGTTGCCAAGTGAATGCAGGATGACATAGGTCTCTGTACGAAAGTGTTCAATATCCAAGTCACCACAGGACCACCAACCCCACAAGAACCATTATGGAGAAAGTGACAGAAATACCAAGAAACAAAGAGCTATGATGGAAGTGCCACTAGAAGAGAAAATCACCCCTGCAAAAAGCACACATTGCATTTAAGCATGGACCAAAGCATAGTCATTGGCTATGCTCCCTTTCTTAGCCAGACTCTACATTCAGCTCACTGCAGTTGCTACCTCCATTGTTCCAATGTCTCACAAGTTACAAAGAGGTTTGCAAAATCTCAAATGTATCTCTTCATCTTAACAACTTTTCCTCTGGCATCGAGGCTAGTAACACAATCATCCTTGTAATATCTATTTTTCATAGCCTTTGGATCTCGACATTTCTTAGTCCAAATGAAAGGCTGATAGCCTCAATGTATTGCATTGGTTGTATTTATTTTATCCACATAAAAAAGAGAGAAAAAAAGAAAAGAAAAGAAAAAAAAGAAAAAGAGAGAAATCAACAAAAGAGAAAACAAAAAGAAAAGAAAAGAAAAGAAAGAAAGAAAAAAGCATTCACGATCACAGTACATCACCTAGGGATCCTAAAATTAGGTACGTCCAGTGACCTTGGTCGCCTGGCTCTGTCCCTAGTCCCCTAGCGCTTCACACATCCCCCACAATTGTTCAAGGCACATCAAGGGCAGGACATACCTAGGAAGGTTGTCTTTGACTTGTCACCCTCTGAACTATTTGCACAATTCTTTTTTGCACTCCATCTCAGTAGTACCATTGCAATCAATAGTGGTAAGCAAGGCATGAAAGGTCATGGAAAGTACATTGTACTCTTCGAACAATACAAGTAGCCACTAGCTACGAAAAGCTAAGGCATCAATGAGCTCAATTATGCTACATTGTGTTGTCAAAATCACAAATGATGTCTCAAGAAGTCTTCATGTGTACTTCTTAATATCGCCAATTTTTTCTACCCCATTGAACCCTTGCTTCATACACACATTGCTACGAGGAACTAGACTAACAGTCTTCTAACTACGTAATATCTACATATGCACATGCACTCACATAATATCTGCACCACAATCTATACACAGTTTGGGTCCTCCAGTGCAGGACATTACTCTCGGCTCATCGCCTAGAGTTCGTTGGCCTATCTCCCAAACTAATCAAACTATGTCTTGTGCATGAGCACTACCTCCAGGAAGAGACCACATATGAGAAGTTTTTCAATTGCAAGTATTAAAGACTCCAACGAAAGTACCATCAGCTCTTCATCAACACTCAACTCTGAACCTTTTTCCTTTATCATCATGCAAGCTCACCAAAGAATTGTCACCTACAGAATCCCCAGAACATCAACACTTGTGCCAACCCATGAGTGGAACTCCTAACAAAAACCTGCCCTATCACCAACTTCAACAACCCTATCGCCAACCAATTAGACCAACAAAGTGCCACCAACCACCTTCATCCGCACCACCACCAAAACTCCTCCACGGCAAACCATAGCACTCCCTCCCACCCACGTCTTTGGCATATGCCCAAGCTTGCTACCTACGACAGTGAGTGCCATGGGACTGTCACTTGTCTAGGAGGGGAATAATATTAACCCTCAAAAACAAACAAGGTGGAAAATCCAGAAAATCTAAAGCAGAAGATAATTCCAAGGCAAAAGTGAAATGGAAGACGAAACCAACACAAGTGGGTAGGTAGAGAATACCTAGGGGCGCGCGTCTCTTTTTTTTTTTGAAACTTTGCAAATCAATCATTTTAGTAAATTTTTCAAATTATTTTTATTGATTCGTTTGTGCGGAGCTTCGCATCTGACATTTGTTAGGCTCGACATCCCCCTCCTCGTGGTTGAGGTAACGACTTCGAGCATGGCCACCTCGTGAATCTTGATCTTATGCCGAAAACCCAGATTCGAACCCTCGATAGCATTTCAGCTGGAATTTACCAGTTGCATTTGGAACGAAAAGAAGTGCATAATGTCGACGAATTATTTGCGAATTGAGCCATGTTATGCACAAAACAAGGATCTAATGAGAATGAGTGGCATTACGGTTTTCACGCCCTTCGGGTGGACAGAGTCGAGTTGACTTAATTAGGCTAATGGATCATAATGTGCTCCATTAACTTTTTTGCGAAACCGAATCAGTGAATTCAACTTCACATTGTTTGCAAAAATTGGAGGATTCTTCCTCAACAAATCTAGAGAGTTCTTGTACTAGAACAAGAACTCTCTAGACTGTTGTGAATAGAATCACCTACTTGTTGTGTGCAATGCAAAAGAATAACTCCTAATTATTGCTAAGGCATGCCAAGAAGAATCTAGAAACATAAGAAGTTCAGAAAAGTCCTAAATCAAGGAAAAAGATGCAAAAGAAAAAGTGCATGTCAACACTTTTGTAAAAGAGCACAAGGCGTAACATGATTTATTTCAAGAGCACTGGACTATCAGCCGTGCAATTTGTAAAGGTAGATGGGCGGTAGGAAGGAAGCTAGGAAGATAGGAGAACAATGGGAAAAAGGGTCTAGGCCATGACCAGCCATGTAAAAAAGGGGATAAGGGGATGACCACCCAAAAGGGATTTAGGGTTTTGTATATAAAGTTGAAAAATGAATGAGAAGCTCATTCTTGTGTGTGGCCAAAAGTGGCTCTCCTCTTCTTCTTCTTCTTCTTCTTCTTCTTTTTCTTCTTCTTCTTCTTCTTCTTGCTTGCTTGCTTGCTTGAGCTTGTGCTTGAGAGAGGGAGTGTGAGAGTGTGAGGGAGTGAGTGTGTGAGGGTGAGGGAACGTGGTGGAGAAGCTCTCCATCTTCTCCTCCTTTCTTTTCTTTTCTTTTCTTTTCTTCTTTTCTCTTCTCTTCTCTTCTCTTCTCTTTTCTTCTCTTCTCTTCTCTTCTCTTCTCTTGCTCGCGGCAATGGAGCTTGGAGTGTGGAGCTTGACGATGGAGCTCGCTTGAAGCTTGCATTTGGATCATGGAGCTACCGAAGTGCTTGGGAGAGGAGGCAACTCGATCGGGTATAGAGGTAAGCTCACTACATTCATAGTGATGGATAGCGCGTCGGCTATGTGAGAGGTAGCCATTAGTACTCGGCTTGAAACGCTTGAACAATAAGTAGTCCGTGGGTCTTGGCGGTTGAGCTTGTGCTCATCTCTATAGGCTCCCTTTGATACATTATACATACATTTAAGTGTCTTCAAGTCACCACCTATGTGCCACTCAATCTTATAGTTTCCAAATCCTTCAACAAATAGCTCTTCTGCTGCCTGTCGTCTCCTAATAACATCAAGTATTGGTGTTCGATGAAAAACCTAATACAACATATCAAAATTCTCTGTATCTGCTCTTTTACTGCTTGTTGTGTCTTAATAACGTCAGGTATTGGTGTTTGATGAAAAACCCAATACAACATATCAAAATCCTCTATATCTACTTCGAATGCTCCTAGCCACCAAATGTTGTATTTCAATTGAACACTAAATGACATTGAGTGATTGTAATGATTTGATGAAAGTGCTCTATTCATCAAGGTTATAGAGACCCTCTCTAGTTTTGTACATTTTAGAATCTCACTTTCGTCAAGTTTAACCAGAAATCTAGCCATTCCTTGTGCCTCTTCTAGTGACAAGTCATACAATCTAATCATTAAACATTGTAGGGTGGGCAAGTCAAGGAAAATATTGTTAAATTCATTGAATACAACTTCCTTTTTCTTGCCCTTGAAGCTAGCCTTAATATGGAAAGGCTCACCCAGAATCTCCATCACTTTGTTATTCACTCTGTCTAATAGTTATAACCACATATGGCCTTGGAAGTATGCAATTATGTACTTGTCCTTGCTTCATATTTGACTGTAAAAGTTGAAAAAGTTGTATATAAGCATCTCAACTGATGCCAATATTATCTAGTGTCTTCTATACTAACTCAGTATCCAAAGAATGATCCTTTATAAATGACTCCAAGCATTGTTTCTTTGCATTTTTAAATTTCTTCCTCTCCAATATATCTTTTAAAACTATTGAAGGAAGAAGATAATAATAAAACTGAGATGCGTTCAAAGAATCTCTTTCACTTGCATTCGGTTGAAGAAGAGACCTAAACAAAATCAACATCACAAATCAATACAATTAATTATAAACAAAGTCATATTTCATATTTTAAAGTGAAAAATATACATTGTTGCTTGGATTCTTTTACTAAAACCACCTCCTTCTTATCTGAGACTCTCAATATTTCTAAGAGCCTTTTGTCGATTTCGAATGCCTAAAATAGTTTGCTTTTGCTGATAAGATTTGATGTGTTTCTCCAACGAATGAATCCTCTATTGATAGCCCTCTAGCTTCTACAGTAACTCATTGTTATGTTTTGATAAAAGATGGTTCTCCAATTTGAGGACATCCTTTTTTGCAACCAAGTTAAGTGTATAACCTAGAAACCCATTATGACCATCACCAATGAACCTCGACAATGAAGAGCTATTATAGAAAGGTGGAGTGCTATTTTTGCCAAGATCTTTGGGATATAGCTTGCCATCTAACCAAAGATCAAATTTCTTATTTCCTTCAAACCTGAGTATATGTTTCGTAGACTCTGTAATAGCAATGGGTTTTGTTCTCTCCCTTATTGGTTCATACTCACTATCCAACTCAATATGAAGATGATAGAGAGGCCTTTTACCAAAGCTACAGAGATCATTGCATGACTCATCCATAGCTAAGGATGTGATTAGAAAATTGGATTGAAAAACTATGTGAATTAGAAACAAGAAGGAAAATGAAGAAGAAACTAATAAGGATGGGAAAGAAAGAAGAGAGTGAGAATGGAGGGAAGTAATCAAACTTCAAACAAAATTCAAATTGAATATTAGTTTTCACTTTAATGAGGAGGAGTAAGATATTCATTATGACAATCTTTGTCACCTTTATGGCGGCCTAGATTTCTAGGTTTGATGTGACCATGAGAATATCCCGACAATGACTTATTAATAATTTGTATATATTTACTTACCAAAATATAAAAGATTTTAAAAATCTAAAAAATAATTTTATTTTCTAAAATATTTTCTCTCTCTCTAGGATCACTTATATGGCATTTTTGAGACCTCAAAACTCCAGTAATGTAAGCGCGAATTATTTTTTATTTTGGGTTGAAGGTTGATAAAAACGCCTATCCTTTGTGGGTGTGAGACTTGCAAGAGTGAACGCGAGTGAAGCCGTACATGGGTGATGCCAAAATGTTCATATCTCAAGTGCTAGCGTCTACATGATTTGATTATTTCATGAAATTTCAATTATGTGCTGATTTATTGTAGCTAGCTACATCTATTTAGTTAATTATTTTTCCAATAGAATTTTCTAAATTTTTTACAATTGATGTGTAGAGCAATATTAATTGGATATACATGAAAAGTGTAATTTATTAAATTTACTTCTTCATTAAAATACTTAAATAAGACATATAGTCTTTTATTCTAAGGCACGCGTACATCCTCTTTGTAAATATTTATTGATATTTGATACTTTAGGATATATATTCTAAATATTTTAGAAATATTTTATAGCTCTCAGTAGTTGTGAGTTGTGCAATTGATTGTAACCATCTATTCAGTTAACTCAAACTCTTTTGCAAAAAGAGTGATTGTAAACGGCCTATCTAAATTGAGCAAACATTTTACTATTATAAATACGGCATGGAGGAGATGGCCACTCCATGTAGGGGAAAATTGCACCCAATAGTGTGTCGCTCAAATTTACTTTACTCTTCTTTAAGTCTATTTTGAGTTTTATGAGTCATGCTTTTAATTTTTATAAGAAAATAGAGTAAGGGAGAGCTTCTTTGATTCGTTACATGTGCAAGTCTCACATTTGATCTATGCGACAGATCATGAACTTGATCAAACAAGAACATAAGGTTTTTGTTGCTTCAGAGCACCATCTTCTTCATGTTGGAGGTTGTAAGAGTTGTATAGAATGGTACAAAATTTGTTAGCATTTGAATATTCATTATTGTCTCATCCCCTCTAGGTGAGAAATTCTTGTGGGAGACAATACATCAACAATAATAAGGTGCCCATTAGTTCACCCAAGACATGTTTGATCCATTGATGGACTGAGTGGTGAAGGTGCTCACAAAGTCTTCCAAGACTTGGAGATCAAGATCTAGCACTAAGAGAAAATGCTATAGGTTGAATACCCTCAAGAAGACCTCAAGGAACTCATTTCATTGGGTAGTTTGTTGCCTCTCATGGATTGAAACAATGAAACAAAAAGTAAACTAGATCTATCTTTCAAACCCTAACATTTAAAACAAAAAGAGACTGTTTGTACATGATTTTAACTTACATTTTAAACTAATGTCTTTATAAATTTTGCATACGTGTATAAATGTATCAATGTGAAACTTGCCCATTATATCGGCTAATATCATATGGGAGACCCCTTTCTCATTCTCTCCCCCTTTCCTAGCACATGGGTCTACATATATGCATCGAATTTAAAAAAAGTGTGGATATATATTCAAAAAATTCACTATAGAGTTGAAGAATACACAATAGTCTCTCAACTCTTTTTGGAGGGAAGGTGCCTTCCTCCCCTCCCCCTTATTGGTTGTCTTGCCTCGATTAAAAAATGCATGTATACACACTCAAAAAGTTCACAATTTATGGAGGCATCTCTTTCCCTCGATGGACAT
Organism: Lygodium microphyllum; assembly: GCF_053477565.2. Classification (NCBI taxonomy): domain Eukaryota; kingdom Viridiplantae; phylum Streptophyta; class Polypodiopsida; order Schizaeales; family Lygodiaceae; genus Lygodium; species Lygodium microphyllum. The sequence goes on along the minus strand of NC_141149.1, from coordinate 118,469,692 downwards.
TAAGGTGCTTGCATCATTTCTCAAAACTTACAAGGTGTGTATTCATGTTCAAGTAATTTTGAACATGGCGATGAACATATGAGAAGTTGAAAAATAACAAAGAATTAGAAGATTGCAAGTGCAGGATATTGCAAAGTACTCGTATTCTATTAGATAAAATTCCAAAAATTACAATGATTGGTAGTACAACTTGTGGAGTTGGGACATTTAAAGAGACTCTAGAATTTCTAAGATATGTGGATCAACACACTTTACATTAGGTATTGTACTCTTAGTTGAGCTTCAAATCTTTCTACCATCTAATTTGAAATAGAAGGACTTTCCATTAACATCACAATTTCTTGGCACATCATACTCAAGGACTTATCGTCCTTCATTTACAACACTTGGGACTCACGACCTTCATAAATGACAGTAACATCCACAACTATACCATCATGTGTGTCTTCGTCAAGGCACAACCATTCCCCCTTTTAGCATCCTCCATCTACGATACTATCATGTGCATCTTTGTCAAGACACAACCATTCACCCTTCAACATCCTCCATCTGCGATACTTGAATACCAAGCATAAAGTTTGTCACATGACAAATTTCATATATTCAAAAAGAAAAGCTAGCTAAGAAACCAAAAAATGAGAATGTATTTAGTCTAGAGGGTAGAATTTTACATGAAATCCATGTCACTTGTTGTAACTTGAAACACTGTTGTGTCAAGATTGTAAGTGAGTTTTTAAATCCAAGTTTTTTCTAGAATTTGCAATAAGACAATTCTCTGATAAACTTTTTATTGCATATATGCTCTTGGTATGTCTTAAACCCTCAAATCCCTTGAATATATGTGCCAAATTTACAATTGGTGCAAACCAACTAAGGTGAATATTCTTAGAACAAGTGCTTGCCTTCATAGAGCTCAAAATGTCTAATGAGATCTTAATGTTGCATATGTGCAACACTAAAATGTCAAGACTACACAAAATTTATAAAATGCCTGATGAGATTTTTGTGTTGTATATGTGTAAAATCTCAAGACTACAAAATGGCTATATTTATTTCTTTTATATGTGTAAAATCTCAAGACTACACAATGCCTGATGAGATTTTTGTGTTGTATATATGTAAAATCTCAAGACTACACAATGGCTATATTTATTTCTTTTATACACCTTAATTGTTAAGTCATTGTTGCAACTTCTCTCTCTCTCTCTCTCTCTCTCTCTCTCTCTCTCTCTCTCTCTCTCTCTCTCTCTCTCTCTCTCTCTCTCTCTCTCTCTCTCTCTCTCTCTCTCTCTCTCTCTCTCTCTCTCTCTCTCTCTCTCTCTCTCTCTCTCTCTCTCTCTCTCTCTCTCTCTCTCTCTCTCTCTCTCTCTCACATTAAAGCATGAAACTTAAACATGCTATTCTCACCATAGATGTTAGTAGCATCAATTTGTGGAAGTATCCATTTTGAGCTCAAATATGCCTCATCCATATAGATAGTTGAATTTCCCAAAGATTTATAGTGCTCTGCCAATCCTTTGAAGACAAAGGAGAAAGTATTTTGTTTCTTGGAATCCATGGAGGATTTATAGGACTTACAATTATTCGTGCACTCTTCAACGATCTAAACATGTGTGCGTGTGCGTGTGGGTGTGGGTGTGTGTGTGTGTGTGTGTGTGTGTGTGTGTGTGTGTGTGTGTGTGTGTGTGTGTGTGTGTGTGTGTGTGTGTGTGTGTGTGTGTGTGTGTGTGTGTGTGTGTGTGTGTGTGTGTGTGTGTGTGTGTGTGTGTGTGTGTGTGTGTGTGTGTGTGTGTGTGTGTGTGTGTGTGTGTGTGTGTGTGTGTGTGTGTGTGTGTGTGTGTGTGTGTGTGTGTGTGTGTGTGTGTGTGTGTGTGTGTGTGGACACACATGCACACACACATACATATTGTAAATTTTAGGTTTATCACAATGAATCAAATATTAAATCATAATCTCATAATCTAAATCATTTTTCTTCCTTAAATAAGTTTAAGTTATGGATACCTTATTTCATAAAACTTTGACCAAAGTTTTTAGGACGATAATGAGAATTAGAATGAACACGCGTGCGCGCGCGCGCGCACACACACACACACACACAAAAGATCACGAGTTTATCTTTCTTTATCTTTTCTCCCCTCCCCTCCCCACAAAAGAATTAGCATATTCTTTTTGACAAAATATGTTATTCATCTCAAGCATAAAAATTGGTTGCATCAAACATTTAAATTTTTTTATTTTTAAAAAAAACCAAAAATTAGTGAGAATTGGATAATTACTTAAAATATTGTAATCTAGAGCTAAAATCATATTATTGTTACATGCTTGTAATTTTAAGAGTTATGTTACCTATTTAAAAAAACATTATCTACCTTTAAAAAGATTATATGAAAATTTTATTTTTCAAATAGTTGTGATTGTGATCGTTTACGAAAGAAATTTCATTGATTATTAGTGTATACAGGATCTAAACAAGGATAAGGTTAAAACACCACCCTAAGATGTTACATACACAATTGAAGAGCATTCAATGGTATGAATTTTGATAGTACAGTAAGAGATATTTCTAAGTGACACCATTTGGAGCTCCTTGGGATATCATGGAGTTTGTCACCTAGGTTTGCTTGAGTCCATCGCATAAGAAAGTTTTTAGATGTTTCCATAAGGATCCAATCCCTAAAAAACTAAGGTCACCTAAAAAATTTCTAGTCGCTCCCATAAGGATCAACTTGGATCCTGGTCCCTAAAGGACTAAGGTCACCTAACAATTTTCTAACATATGTCTTTGAGCATCATGCTTTGTACAAAACACTCAAACCAAAGCAAACCATGTTGCACTTGGTTCAAGAAACACATCACGTCAACCCCTTTACCTATAAGGCATAGTCCCACTGCAGTTGTCAAGTAGGAGACTAGAGAGGAGAGAGAAGAGTGCACGAGAGAGAGAGAGAAAAGAGGAGAAATAAAGACATATGATGAGAGAGAAAGACTAGAATGAGAGGAAAGAGGTGAGAGAAGCTATGAAAGCTTGGAAAAGAAGGTGAGATGAAAAGACTATTCTTGTGTATTACTAAATAATGAAAAGTTACAAGTCTCTTACATATTAATACCAATGTCAGTGTGATATGGCATTATTTCTCAAACATACTTTAAAAAAATAACTCTTTCCAATTTCTTGCATTCAATCCCTACCTCGAGGTTTTTTCCCACAAAAACAAAATTGAAAAGTTATTTACAATGGCTAAAAATAGAGACATGACTAAGATAGAAGCAACTGTAAGATACATTATCCGAATGTCTTCAAGAAAGATTTTGAGCCATAAGCAATCAATAGATAACTTGTTGTAATAACAAACCACCTGGCTAGACAAAATCTACCACAACTTTCCAAGGGTTTATCCAAACAAGGCATATCACATATCAAAACAAAGCTCTCAAAGAGTACTTTCATTCTATGTAAGTGGCACTTTGCCAAAAATAGGACATAATAAAATATATTCTAAAAGGATTGTTATTTGGATGTTGTCTACAAAAAAACTAGCCCAACTATGACTATACTTTGATAAATAAAGCATCTCAAAGATAAGGAAACTCATGCATGATGAATGCAAGCCTTCAAGAAGTTTCTTCAAGTGGTAGTACTATCCAGTTAATCAAATACTCACTAATGGACCTAGAGTAAAGCTTCTTTTCACGTTCTCCTATGATCTTCTCAGGAACATACTATATAAGACCTTTTTCATCAATGGGAGTAACTCATCCACTATGTCAATCTAGGTACCAAATAATGGTTTGAGCTAGTTGATATGAAATAAATTATGAGTCTTAGTAGAAGAGGGACGTTCCAATCTGTCGGCCAAGTCTCCTATGCACTTAAGAATCCTATATGGCCCATAAAACCTATGAGCAAGCTTATTGCTAGAGCCATCTTTCAAACTAGACTAACAAGACTTAGGTACTTTCAATAATACCAACTCTCCTTCTTGGAACTCCATAGGACACTTCTTCTCATTAGTATACATTCTTATCTATTCTTGAGCTTTCCTAAGATTCACTTTACACTACTTAAGAAGGGTTTGCATTCACTCTAACTCTTCTTTCCCATGACGGTTAATCTTCTCATTGAAGAGAACTATGGGAAGGGACACTTTAGAGCCATACAAGGCTTCAAAGGGAGAAACTTCAATACTTGCACGGGTAGAATTACTATAGGAAAACTCAACCAAGTGTAGCCAAAAGTCCCACACATGCTACACATCATGACACAAGTGTCTAAGATAGGTCTCCAACCACTTGTTTACCCTTTTTGTCTAGCCATCAATCTGCAAATGATAGGCTATAAAGGGTGCCAACTTAGTATCCATGGAGTTAAATACCACCTTCCAAAAGTTACTCATGAGCTTAGAGTTCCTATCACCCTATACCTTTAATACATACAACTTGAAGATATGCTCTATGAACTTACTAGCCATATGTGATGTAGTAAAGTGCATCTTAGTGGGAATGAAACGGGCTGTCTTCATGAGTCTATTCACTACCAAATAGATACTATTCTATCCCTTATTAGTTGTAGACAAGTCATAGGTAATCCAATAATAAAATCCATGGTATATGCATCCACTTACCTTCACGAATGGGTGTTGGCTACAACAAACCACCTAGCTTATGAGTATTGTCATGCTATTGGCATGGAATACACCTAGTGACATAATCTTTTATATTCTTTCACAATACTTTCTTATGAAAAATTTGGGGATCTTACTATAAGTTTTGAACACACCTAAGCATCTAGTTATAGGTAAAGAATGCATATTGTCCATAATTTTCATCTTGAAATGAGAAGAGTAAGGGATGGCAATCCCCCCATTAAACAAAATGACGCTATTCTTAAGTTGAAAATGAGAGTTTTTCTTTGTAAGCCCTTGATGTAATTTTTTAAATACATGGTTGAGCTCTTCATCCAGAAGATAGGCTTCCTATATCTCTTCAACCTAATCACTATGAAGCTCAATAATGGTTGAAACTTTACATGTCCATATTCTAGAGAGAGAATCAATCACTATATTATCTTTTTCCCTTGTACATGTGATTTTAAAATCATAGTTTTGCAGTGTAGTATAGTCAACATCTCTTGGTCATACATTATCTATTTCTCTCTAAGCTTTCAACTCTTAAAAGCAATAACACCATGTTCCTGTAATAATACAATACCTATGTCTCTACCACTAGTATCACACTATATAGTTAACTTCTTAGAGAAGTCTAGGCATACTAAGATAGGAGCAAAAGTGAGGAGTTTCTTCAACTGATTGAAGCTTTTATTTGCAATGGAATCCCAAAAGAAAGCTTCCTTCTTCAATCTATCCATCAAAGGAGCTGATATGGTTGCATAATGCTTAATGAACCTACATGAGAATGAGGATAGACTAAGAAACCCTCTAAGAGAGGCAATGTGTGCAAGTATTAGCCACTCTAACACACTGCACCTTTTTAGGATCATCTTGGATACCTTTCTCACTAACAATATATCCCATGTATTCCACCTTTGTTTGCATAAAAAGGCACTTCATCTCCTTACCAAAGAGTCTATGGTATCTTAACACATCAAATACATTCCTCATATGCAAAAGATGATTGTGCAATGATCTATTATAAATGAGTATATAATTAAAGAGCACTAGGAAAAATTTGAAGAGGAATGGCTATAGTATCTTCTTTATCAAACTCTAACGAGTAGCTACGGTATTTGTTAACCCAAATGATATAACTAAGAAATAGTAGAGACCACGATCAATCCTAAAGGTTGTATTTACCTCAATACTCTCTCTCATGAAAATCTAGTGGTAGCCTAACTTCAAGTCAATCTTTTGAAATACTTAGCCCCCTTGAGCTCATCCACTCTAGAAATATGGTACTCATTTTTCCCTATGATCTTGTTAAGATCTCTATAATCTATAAACATCTTGAAATATCCATCCTTCTTCTTTACTAACAAGACTAGTGGATCCACAATAAAGAACCAAATTCAATGAAACCCATCTCTAATAACCCCTTGATTTGCCTAGCAAGCTCTTTATACACTCAATTTTGACAACTTGTAGGGTGGTGTCGAGACCAAAAATGGGCTAAAAACTAGCTCCAAGGCTCTAGGCGGCGGGCTCCTGCACACACCAAACAACCCTCACGGTGGCCCCCCCAATAGGGTTTGGATGATACAAGCTAATCTATCTAAGTAATGTGTTTGCAAACATAAGTTTCAAATTGTAGTCCAATGTGTAGTCCAATGGTGTGCCCATATCAACTCCAAGCACAGGAAGCTTCCCATACATAGGTGACTAGTTCACCTCAATTTACACATACACATGGCATCTCCCAACTGAATGCTATGGTCCCTACGGCTCTCCTATACCCCAGGGATTGGCCCTAGGATGCACCATATTAACACATAAAGGACACTAAAACGTAGTCCCCACTTCTGATTTTGCATAATCTACGATAGATATTTACTTCCTCACACAACTATCCCCTAGATAATTGATGTAACCTACAATAAGGAAGTCTCTTTCGCTCAATTGTAGGACAATAATGCGGTGGGTAGGTGCTATGCGTCTCCAAGAGTTGATCATTAATACCATGTTCCATGCACATACAATGTGTCATTCCCTAGCATGCTTAAACAATTTTAATTAACAATTAGCCATGTGTTGTGGAAAGACATTCTTTTCATGCTTTTTCCTAATGCAGTGATGTGATGAGAAGATAGAATCAAGCTAACACATGCTTCCATTTCTTTAGATATTGACAACAAACTTAAATGTTACACTTTAATGCACAATCATTCATTTTTTTAATGGAAAAAACTTGAAAATGCAATCCTCATTTGACATTTATTCATTATATGGACTATTCTTTATGATATACACAATCCCCCCATGGAAATACCTCCTAAACGGGCACATTAACACACAAATGGGTGTAGACTGAGGCTAAACCTCATATGGCCCACTATACATCCAAACATGTTCTACTATTTTTCTTTTAAAAATTTTAGATTTAAAATATATTTTTATCTTTTTAAAAATATTTTTCATAATTTTTTAATAGTTTTTTTATAAATGCCAATAATTCTATAAATTTTGCTCATAAAATAGAGAAACAGAGCCATGGCAACCATCATGCATCATTTTGCCCCACATGCACCACTACTTTCACCAATTTTATCAATCACCATTACAATTTCTCAATTTTACATGTTTTGCATGTACTAGATAATTAATTTCTATATTATAATAACTATAAATTCTAAAGTTTTAGACTTGTAGCCCTTAAACATAATGCATATCACTTCTGTTAGCTATACATAGTCTCTCTATATATAGCACCCGTCTATATATAGCGCCCCTGGTCCCCTCTATATATTCCTATCATATGTGCTCAATTTTCACATTTATGGGGTTCCACTTTCGGTGGCTTGTGTCTCTCTTTCTCCGTTCCTCGTCTCCCTCGTGCACTGTTCAACATGGTATGAGAGCTAAAGTAGTAAAGACTCCACACTCCCCAGTCTCTGTACCAGAACTCAGCACTTGTACCTGAAGATGGACCGTACAGGTTGGACAAGCTACCTCCCGCTTCTGTTTGCCAGATCCATCAGAGCTTGATGGAGTCGATAAATAATCTCTTCGTGAGAAACTATTATCTCTTCCAAGCTTACTGACCATCACAGTAGCAGACGCTCCGACATTCTGATGTCATGGCTGCCGGATTTGTCCAGCCTCACCAAGATAGGTGCTCCTGCCAGATCCATTAGAGCTTGATGGAGTCGATAAATAATATTTTCGTGAGAAACTACTGTGGTGTAATCTAGGCAACATGCATGCTTCATTCTGTGTGTGTACTGAAATTTGGAGGTCCAACACAGAAAAAGCAGCAGGTTTAGTTGGAAATGGCCTTTCAAGCGGTGCTCTTGTTGTAGGATCCAAATTGCAGTTCATGGTGCTTGAAGTTGTTAAAAGGCTTGGAAAAGTAGCGGCTTACAACCAAGACTGTCTTACTTCTGTCGGATGCATTAGCATGCTACTGGAGCTAGCAAACTCTAGTAGTGGAAACTCTTTGCTTCTGGAGCACATCCTAAAAATTGTGGAAACTCTTGGATCTTACATATTGTCTTCAATTGAATTACGAACACTAGCAAGGTGGGTATGGATGAGTAGAGAGTCATCTGTCAAAGAAACTGGTAAGAAGCTCCTTGAATCTATGAAAATGTTGATCCAGATGGAGACATCAAGCTCTGAGAACAGCTATCCTGTACCTTTTGTTGAAATGAACATGGCTAAATCTGGTTATGCCTGCATTTGAGTGTCTCTTGGTGATCGGGCATGGCCACCGACATCAGGATATTCGAGTGTCTCTTGGTTATGCCTGCATTCGAGTGTCTCTTGGTGATCGGGCATGGCCACCGGCATCAGGATATTCGAGTGTCTCTTGGTTATGCCTGCATTCGAGAGTCTCTTGGTGATCGGGCATGGCCACCGGCATCAGGATATTCTTTTTCTTGTTGGTTAAGGTACAAAAATATTATCATTAGACAGGCTGGAGATGATGACACTCTTGTGGCCCCAAAAAGTGGCCAGCCAAAGTATCGAACAGGCATATCAGGAAAGGAACATGCCAAAATTCAAATATTTTCTGTAGGATCAGCTGAAGAGAAGTCTAGTTTGTATGCAGAGCTTTATATGGAAGATTCAGGAACATTGGAACTAGCAACAAGCAGTTCTGGTTCTCTCTCTTTTAAACATGTGCACCTTGAGGAGGGCATATGGCATCACATTGTCATTATGCACAACAAACCAAATGCTTTGACTGGTTTGTTTCAATCCAGCACTACTTGTCTTTATCTAAATGGAAGGCTAAGGCAAACGGGCAAGCTGGGCTATTCAGCATCACCTGTTGGAAGAACCCTGCAAGCAACAATTGGGACGCCACCATCTTCATTTGAAGTCCTGCCATTGTGTTGGGATCTTGGTTCGTGCTATCTTTTTGAAGAAGGGAAATCTGGCAACATTTGAGGCCCTGGAAGTTGAGTTAGCATTAGGTGCTAATAACCAGAAAGTTGAAATGAGCTCTAAAATGATCCAAAACAAGAGTGATGGCAGTGGTGTTGTCTGGGATCTAAAACGTCTAGCCATGTTTGCAGTTGTTCAACTTTCTATCAAGAAACTTATTTTTTGTTTCGATGGAACCTGTGTTGACACTAACATCACTGGAGCCCTCACTATGATCAATTTAGTTGATCCTTTATCCGTCCTTGTTCGTTATTCCATTGATGAGCGTCTATATTCTAGCTAATGATACATTGTTTCGTTTATATTCTTTCCAGCTGATGAGGGTCTATATTCCAGTTGATGACACATTATTTCATTTATATTCTTTCCAGCTGATGAGCGTCTATATTCCAGCTGATGACAAATTGTTTTATTTATATTCTGTTCATGGGGCCCCACATGTGTTATGTTGTCTATAGAGCGGTGTTGCGAACCGTCTCTATAGACCTTGTGTTGTTCTAATGTCACTGTAACATTTTTCTTTAAGTTTTGATGTGACAGATATACTGCTTACATCCCAAGTTCAGTTGAAGGAATTTCTTGGAGATTTTATCTTTTGCAGTGGAGATTTTATATTTTGCAATGATGTCGCTTATCCTTATTTTACATGTTGTATATTTAGGAGTGATAAAGCTCTTTTGATGCCTCTGAATAGGCTGTTGTAATTCAGGAGTGATGTAGCTCCTTCTCCGTTGATGTTGTAATTCACGAGTGATGTAGCTCCTTTGATGCCTATGAATAGGCTCTTGTAAGTTCAACTTTGTAATTTTATATTTTGAATATTAATATAACGGTAGGCTTATATAGAGCTGTGGGTTTTTCCCCTGAGCCCCTAAGGGTTTTTTCATCCATAGTAAGGGACCTTTATTTGAGCGGGAGTGTTAGCTATATATAGTTTGTCTATATATAGCGCCTGCCTATATATAGTGCCCCAAGTCCCCTCTATATATTCCTATCATGTGTGCTCAGTTGACACACTTCTGGGGTTCCACTTTCGGTGTCTCGTGTCTCTCTTCCTCCGTTCCTCGTCTCCCTCGTGCACTGTTCAACATGTTAGCTATATATAGTCTGTCTATATATAGCGCCCCAGGTCCCCTTTATATATTCCTATCATGTGTGCTCAGTTGACACACTTCTGGGGTTCCACTTTCGGTGTCTCGTATCTCTCTTCCTCCGTTCCTTGTCTCCCTCGTGCACTGTTCAACAACTTCTATATCGATTTTCAATCCATATGCATCCCAATTTCATAAAGAAAACAATAATAGATTGAATTTTCTTTAAAATTGAGGCTTGTCGCAAGAAATTTGCTTAATTTTTCATGATTTTAGAGACGTGTAGCCGTCCGCTAATGCTTCACACAATGGTTACCAACCACCTTCATGCACCTTTGCTCCATTTCTAACATCTTGTTGCGATTCGACATGCCTTTCTTCTCATTCTCTCAACCCACATAAACAAAAGTTATGGTGAGAGAGGATCTCTTCAAAGAATGTATCATTTTTTTCCTCTCAACCCACATAAACAGAAGTTATGGTGAGAGGGGATCTCTTCAAAGAATGTATCATTTTTTGCGATTTTTGAAGCAATGGAGAGCGAGAAATTGTTGCATCTCATGCCCAAGAGGGTTCCTACTGATTCCACCGGTTGAAAATTTTGATTTTTTCTCCAAATAAAGAGGTGTCAAAAATTTTGCACCCCCCTTCCCCTCTCTCATGAAGATCTATGGGTCATTTAACTCTCTTAAGCTTAACGAGTCAAGAAATTGGTTCAGCCCTTTGTGTTCACACTATTGGCAAGTGGTTTGGTTAAAATCAAAGGCTTGAACAAACTCAGATTCAAGATCTAAAAACACGACTGCGTTCCTGGTATCTTTTTCTACTGACTTGGCCTATTGGACACTATTTCTAGATTTTGAATCAAGTAGGTGCTTTGTAACACGAAAGTTGCACCTCTTTAAATGGGCTATCTAACGAACTCCGATTGATGAACAGACACCTCCAACACATTCCAAACCACCTTCTTTCACTTAAAAAACTCTTGTATCACTTCTTTTTACTCGCAAGTGCTTCATTTCTCGCCTCATTTTTAACCCCTAATTATAACTCTCAAGTGGCTTATTAATAGGCTTGGAGTGAGACTCCAAATCAATAGGGTGATGCTATCTTTGGAGGTAGTGATATAGGCACCTGAAATAGATCTTTGTACTCTTCTAGGAGAGCTTACAATGTTAAACTCACTGAATCTTTGGACTCATCTAGTACCTCTTTATTTCAGTGTAATAAAAATATCTAAGAGCACTTTTTACATGGAAAACACTCCTTAAACCTACCAACGAATGCATAGCTCTAAATGGTAGGGAGAAGGGGGCTGATGAGTGTTTGAAATATGCTGAATTTTGATTATTTATTATGCATGGCATATAGGGTTCATCAATGTCTAAAATTAAAAGGGTCTAGTAGTAGGGGAATGCTCGGTACTAGCCCTAAGCAATGCAATAGTCGTGTATTAAAAGAAATACATGAAAAGAACTATTGTTGCACTTTCATGATGTTGATTGTTAATGAATAAACTTGTTTGAGCACAGTAATCATACACAATTGCATTGCATGTACCATATGGTATCATCGCGGATGCATAGCACCTATTTCTATGAGCAATGACCTACTTTGAGAGTGCGAGGTGCCCTAAGCAATAGGGTTAGAGATTTAGTTCTTTGGGGGATACTGAGTGAGGATTATTCATTATCTCCTGGATTGATTTATCAAAAGAGTGGAGCTTGTTTCAATTCTATTTTATGTGTTCACGACGATCTTGGGGCCAATCCTCAAGGTGTAGAAGAGCCATAGTGGAGTCATGGTGATCAGTCGAGGGGTACTCCCATTGTACGTGCTTACGTGGTATAAAACACCAATATGTTTAGGGACTCCCTTTGAGGAGTGTGTGGAAGGATATTACTTGGACTAAGGTATTATAACCCTTAGACGCTCCTAGCCGCGAGGCCATGTGGGGTGGTTTGAGATGAGTATTAGAGGTCCCTGTTAGTGCCATAGAGCCAGTCTCGGGCCCATTTTAGGTCCGGATAGGTGGTACGTTTTTCGAGAGTTGCTAAAAAGTGGGGGTTTTGGAACGTTGGCCAAAAAGGGACTTAAAATCAATAACCTTGTCCATGAGGGTTGTTGCGCTAAAGTATTTGTAAAATGGGGTTTGCCCAGGGTCTCAAACACTTGGTTTGCCTGATTCAAAATTTCCTAATAGACATAATCAATTACATAGAGATTGAATCCTCTACGAGAAATGATTTGTGTAACGTGGAATGTAAGCACCTAGTTGTGAGTCCATCCTCTAGTATGATGGCATGGCCCGAGCCTCAGTGCAGTCTCTATTCAAAAACCATTGTGTGCAACCATCCATCAACCTAGAGGATATGCAACAAGCATGTTGGAATTCGTGGCAGTCATGGCATCGACCAACTATCACGCTAAAGTTGTAATGCCATGGAATAGTACCGACATAAAATGGAATTTAGTTGGGGTGGGTCACCATGCTGAAATATTAGACCTTATAAGGACATTGGAAGCCTTAGTTGTTAAGGGAAAGCCATTGCTCAAAAAACCCGACCCACAAGCTCTAAATCATGTTGATATATTTTCTTTAGATGAAGGGTAAAATCTCCTACACAAATCCATTATGGAATGGCCTTTGAATGGACAAGGTATGGAAGATCCTCTGAGAAAGGATTTAAATGATATGCTAAAAGTCATAGGACTCCCTAGACCACTTTGTGAGCTGGCAGAAAGGGAAGTCCATGGAACAAGTAATGTTTCTACAGCGATAAAGGTGGAAACAGAAGAGATTAGAGGCCCTGAGATGCTGGAACTAGGTCAAGATGAATATGAAGATCTTGATGACCCGATGTTGATTTTAAAGAAGAGGACTAAATCTCGTCTTTTTTCTAGGGATCTCATAGTGTTTTACGGGCTACTGGATGAGGATCCGATGATATACTTGAAAGAATATGGCCTAACTTGCATTGTAGGTGGATTTAATGATCTACATTGGATACTTGTGTTCTGGAGTACCCTAAAGGGAGAGGTTAGGAAATGATATTGGAGCCTCCCAAGAGGGTCAATCAAGTCATTTGAGGAATTATGTGATAGATTTTTGGATGAATATGAAAATAAAGTTCCCATGACTCGAGTCTTGGGACAACTTATACAGATTTGGCAAGGGTTATAAACCTCCATCAAAGAGTACACAATAGTCTTGATGACATTATGAAGATTTGGCCAAGGAAAGTCAGATGTGCTTGGTGATCTCTTTGTCAACGGCTTGGAAATAGATATGTAGTTCCAAGTTAGGATGAGAAACCCTAAGTCACTGAAGGAGGCAAAGGTTCACATAGATGGTTTTATGAGAGATATGTTCAGAAGTGTTGGGAGAGCTATTGGAGTTTTCCCCGCACCCTTGAAATCCATAAGGATTGGCAATATTACTAAATGTTAGTCATGTTGGAGGTACAAATGATGAGTACACTAGGAAGCTTGGCATTAACTATAATGATCCTAAGACTCAGGAACCTTGGCATCCTAGTGTAGCCAATCCCGCATTCTAAAGCCATGAGCTAGATGGAAGTCAATGTAAGCCTAATGGGGGAAGTAGAATGGTTAAGTAACCCGTCAATGGTCTAAGTTTGAAACAAAATCATGGCAATGAGATGACGCTCCAAAATATACTTGATATATGCTACCGTGTAGAGATTATCTCAACTATAGAGAGACAAGATCATAGGAAATCTAGGGTTGATAGTGGTAAAGATCCACCTAGAGTTGAATCTAGTAAAAGGATCCGATTTAGAGAAAGTGATAGGCAACAAATGAGCTGAGATAAATCGGTCATCTCACGGAAGAATATATTGGTGTGCTAGATGAGAGGCCAAGAGTTCCCAATGGATATACCATGGTCAATTTCCAAGTAGTGGATGAGACCAGAGGCCACAATGATACATCTAACAATATGCACCACTCTGGGATAGATACAAAGCGGATTCACATGGCAAATCTAGAAAATCAAATCACAATCGTAAACAAAGAACTTAGTGGAAAAATCTAACAAATCAAACATCTCAACTATTAAATACAAACAACATTATAATACATACGAGGATTTGAATAACTCAATAGATGGAGAAAAATAAGAGAAAACCGCACGATTGGGACCCAACCTCCCCCATGGCAAAAGCCATGGTTTGCCATCCTTAATTATATATTATAGTTTTACATGGATATTTACATTCATCTCTTATATATAATTACAAAAAGAATACAAATATCAATTGAAAATACAGAGTTTTAAGAGTCAAGAGATATCATGTAACATATTGTAGTTGCTACAAAAAATTATGTGCTTGAAATCTTGATGTTTTGACACCACCATCACGTTTGGAGCGTGCCAAAATCCCCAAAATGACGCTTGAAGCTTTGAATTTCGATTCCGGATGAGGGAGAAACGAAAAACTCAGTTTTCACCCTGTTTTACTGTTTTACGTGCGATCCTGTTGCTTTTATAAAGAAAACTAAAAAAGCCTTCTATACTTAACCACATTAAGAAAATAGTAAGATATTCCATAAAGAAAGCTTATTTCAATAAAATCATATCTTAAATCTCATATTTTAAAATAATCTATATTAAAAATAAATAAATTAATAGTACTAAGGACAATGATCTAATTATTACTAAAGAAGTTTAAACTTATAACTTATAAATAGAGTAATAATCTTAATAATACAATATCATATAAATACATAATATTATATATTATACTTAAGATAACTAATTATAATTATGAAATTTACGCTTGGACTTACGCTAACGCCCAGTGCTACCCAAAGCCACCGCTACCTACTCTACATATCAACTGAAGCATTCACAATTGTTAGAAAATAATAAAATAAAATGTGTTTGGTAAAATCAATATTCTCTTAATGCGTATGTAGATGGAGAAATGTCAAAACTATTAGAATTCGATATATACTAATGCTAGTTGGGCTTCTAATCTAGCTTTTTACAAATGTGAGTAATCCATGTAATTCATGTATTTAAAGAAATTACACTTTTCTCTACCAAGATAGAATGGCATCTATAGTTGGTTATTAATATATGTGTTTTATGAAGAATAAAGAACATATGAACAAATTGATTGTGATTTATATTTGATTTCTTAACAAACAAATCAACCTATTATGAACCTCAATCACAATTGCTCACTTTTATTTTGCTAGACTCTTTATCTTTAATCCTTTTTTGTTGCTTATGTTGTCCCCTCACATGATGGCAAAGAAGGGTGAACATAAGACTTAGAATTAGTATTCATCTTCTAACAATGTCACCAAGACTTTGTTATTGTTCATGTTGTCCCCTTATATGATTGTAAGGAATGGTAGACATGAGGGTTGTTAAACTCTTCTATCAATGTCACCAAATTATACATATATTGGAATTGATTTTCATCATCCATAGGACATATAGCCTTCAAAATAAGAAGCATAACTAAATATGGAAGCACACAACCAAGTAATTTTCCATTCATTCACTTATATAACCAAGGTATTCTACCAACATCTCTAACTCTTTTTACTAAAATAAGAAGCCTTAAGGAGAAAAACATCTCATAAATATATCTACGGTTATTTTTTTAAGCAAGAATATGACCCAAAAAACCTACAAAATTCAACAAGAAGCTTGTCAATTGTCAAAATTGAATGTTTTTGTATAATTTTTGAAAAATATTTTTGACAAACACTAGACCATATGGATACCTCCTCTCTGCACAAGTTATTCATTAATGTCAAGTACTCAAAAAATGTATATTCCTTACAAGCCATTTATTCATTTAAAGTGATCACCAAGTCCAACCAAGCAAGATTAGTTCCTTTGTCCATCCACTACATGAACACCATGACAACCTAATGGCTAGAAGCATTGGCAAATGTCAAGTACATTAAGCGATAATTTTGTTGTGCTCTATTAGAGGGGCCCCTTTTTGGAAGAGTTTATTGGAACAAACCTATAATTAATTTCCAAGGAGATAAAAGAAGGTTATATCCATTCAAAACAAACATCCATCTTAGATCGAAGAAAGGCAATAAAAATAAAATTGTGACAAAAAACTTTATTTTGCAACATCATGATACCATGTCTAGGCACTCTTTGCCAAGTGTTTTCTCTAGAAGAATCTTACTACTTCATATATCCTAACTTATTTTTTTGAGATAATATGCACATCTAAATACCTAGAAGGAGGTACCTCCCTCCAATTATTATCCAAGTGAGTGAGTGGGAGCCACACTAGCATCTTCTATGAGCAAATAGGATAGCTTGCAAGCCAAATGTAATAATGCAGCTTGATTGCATTAGGATTGACCCACTTCAATGACCTTACAAAGGACCAACTGAGTGTTTGAGTGGGCAAGAGTCCAAACTTGCATGAACACATCGTGCAAATATAGGTGTCTGACCAAGTGATGCAGCATCAAGAGTTGAATCCTCAACCTTATGATCATGAGACAAGTGTTAACCTGCTGTCATCCCACTATGCAGACATAGTGTGAAAAATTGTAGAGTGCATTGTCATCTGACTTTCTTATTGATCTAGAGAGTCAATATCACCTTAATCATTAGTGCTAGTGTCTATAGTATGGATGGTTCAAAAATACTAGATTTTGGACAAGTTTAGCCTATTTTTGATATTTTTGATATTATTTATTATAAATATCATGAAAAGCTGTAGAAAACTTCTAGAATAGGGTGGCATGTAAAAAGAGAGTGGGCTTTTCAGTCAGTTTTGGAGATTTCATACAAAAATAAGGATTGATAAATTCGTGTACATCGCGATCGCAGTTTACAGGCAGCAGATAACACTTTGAAGGGGAAGAAGAATGAGTGATCTGGGAGATATCTAGGCAGGTGTCCTGCGGTTTTATCCCCCTTTTGGAGCCAATGAAATAATCAAATTTGTGTTCTGAGCAATAGAGAATAAGTTGTTGTTTGATGCACGTTTTTGGTCCACAAGGAAACTCCGAGAGATCTAATGCTTGGAGATTGCTTCTAAGTAGTGGTAAACAAGGAATTTCAAGTTCTATCAATACATAGTGCTTTGAGTCATTGTGCTTTGTGTTTATCTTGTGTACCTCTTGTCTATTCTTTTTCTTCTCTTCCATCTCCTATTCTCTATTTCCTTCTATCTCTGATCCCTGGTGGATACGACCTTTCGACTAAAACCCCTCCGATACCGCTAGGCCAAATATCCAACCTTGGATATAAGCATCCTCTTTAAGTCTTTTATTAGCCCCTTTTAATCTCTCCTTCATATAATCAAGATATCTTTTTGGTTGCTTTCTTCGTGGAGGTGCAAATCTTACCCTCAAAGACCATAAGTATTGCATAGATAAGCCTCACTACACCCAAGTATATGGACTTGCAAATGTCCAGTGAGAACTTCAAGTCAATATAAGCACATGCAAGTCCAAGCCATGCATAATGTTTCCATTACTCAATTCACCTTAATAAACAATGTGCATGCTCATTCTATCAAAATAAAAGAAGCAAAAATATCCACTTCAAAAATAAGTTATTGTATATTTAAAAATAAATTATTATGTAAAGTTATCATATTCGCATACCGATATAGAAGATGGCAACTTTTGCGAGGGGAGTGGATTAGCTTGGATCAAGATACCCAAGAGTAGTCAGCATAGAGAGTAATTAGCCTATTTCTTTTCTGAGACAAGAAATCAATTAATGTCCAATGAGCCCCTATGTAACTTCGATTTCAACCTAGATAATAGAAAGGTCAAGATTCGTAGTGAACAATCCCTGACATATACGCAATGTGCTTCTCCACATATCCTTGAGATAGTGGAAACCTTGTAAAAACTCTTATAAAGAGAAAATACAAACTTTTTTTAAACTTTTGTATACTTTTAATTTTGATAATTTTGGTTTATTCTGATCCAAGCATGTGAGTATATATGTAGTAATTAGTCAATCATGCTAATTAAAATCACAATTAAATTGCAAGCTAGAGTTTTGTAGCCTTTGGAATATTGTCTTTGCATAACGATATATTGTAGCTCATCTCTTCTACTTATTTTTTGAGCACTTGCTCTATTGTTGGAAGGGTTGAAAATAAGTGTTGAAAGTATTTAGATTTCTAGTTGTTGTGTTTGAAGGTATTTTAGATTTTTTTCTTTTAAAAATCTAATATTTTCTTTAGTTAGACTTGAACATACTCAGTGATCCAAACATATTTGAGGATATAGTGAAGTGTAATGAAGCGTTTGTCTATTTGAGTAATTTTGATGATGGCTTTCAATTATTGAAATAAAGTATCTATGGTTAGGGTTTTAATTTGAAACTTTAAGGTTAAATTTTTTATAAGAATCTTTATTTAAAACCCTTGATACATAAAACTTAAATCTCTAAACTCATTTTCACTTTCATTCTCTACTTCTCTATATCTCTGCTCTCCTTTGTTCTCTCTTTCTCTCTCTCTACCATGGCTACTACTCCCACCTTTGCCACATGGATTAGCTCCACATGCTACGTGCATATAGGAGACTAGATTTATCTGAGGTTCTGCATGACCTTGAATATAGAGAGCTCACTTTCCATGGTTGATCCTAGCTCTAGCATATTGGCATCATTTTGTAATGAGGCGAATCCTCTCGCTTGCTCCATCCCAAACTCTACTCTTAGGAAGATTCCGATAGATTTTTTTGTATAGTCTACATGTCAGATCGAGCTATGCAAAGGTAATAAACGGAGCTCTAGTACATGTGGGGCAACAACTCCGTGCTAGATCTATACCCACCTCATCCCAAGACCACATCACGATGGATCTCATCGAGCGTGATGTAGCCTTTTCCATCGATGTTTTGTGCATTGATGTCCAAGAGGATAGTGAGGAAGATATCGATGCATCCTCTCAGCCGCAGCTACAGTATTTTGAGAGGGAGCCTAAGGAAATCACTCTCAATCTAAGTGAGGAGGCAGCACAAAGCTTAGCTATTATACACCCACCTCCCTACCCTGTTGAGATGTTGAGCAATGAGCCACCCCTTGCTTATCTCCATGTTGTCACCATCATCAAGGGAGTTGAATACCTATTCATCCAAGATGTGTTGACTTCAGGGCATAAGGATCCACATCATGAAATATGGCTAGGATCAGACCCCTATAGGAGCCCTATCTACAAGCTCACATTTGAGGTCTTGAATCTAGGACTGGACCCCTTCAGGAGCACCGCAGGCTCGCATCTAGGGGCTTGAATCTACAAATGCGAGCTTGTGGACAGGGCTCTTGCAGGGGTCTGATCCCGGCCAAATTTCATGATGTGTGTCCTTATGCCCTGGAGGGCAGTATATATCTTTAATACTCCATGAATAGTGAGTCTGATACTAAACTTATGTGACACAGGACATTATCTATATAGATGAGATTTCATCTAGGCAAGGTGACCAATCTAGTGGCCAAGGAAGGGTACATGACTCCGCATTAAAAGAGTACATTGGCCCGCTTGTCAACGACATAATAGTATTTCATAAGACATGTTCTCATGCTTTTGCTGAGAACTTCCTGAATTTGAGGGTACTAACGAAGGATGGCCCCTTCAAGACCATCCCGACCAACTCCAATTTGGAGAAAGTAGTGTTGCTCCGATGTTCAAAGTTGCTCTACTTGTTCATAAATACTAGGTCTAGCCCACTTTTCTCCATGGTGGCCCGTGGTATGGTTTGTGGAGTTGTGAAGACCCCATTGTCATTAGGCAGGAACTTCTCGGACAAAATGTATTATTGCCTATGAGATAAAGAGTAGCTCTAACTATGGGGAGCCTAGCTCTAAGAAGACTAGGGCAGATTAGATGTACTTACTACCTAATGATGTCTCCTTTGCAATATAATACAATCTGTAATCTTGTCTTTTATTAATAAAAATTGATGTTATTGGGTTTGCGTACAATGTAGTTTGTGATGCATGTCATTTATTATTGTTTTTATTTGAATGCAATGTTTATTTGTCGAACGATTTATACGCAACATGATTTGTTATTTGAATTTAATACACAGTGCTTTCGAATTCATACGTATCATTTATTTATCCAAAGGCACATAAGGATAACTTAAATTAATTAATTAATTAATTAACAAGTGACTAAAAAAATAAGATGCATCAAAAATTTTATATTCATATTTATAACAATTTACAGAGGATCTAATACAAGCACAGTTTTAAAAAATCGTTTCAGAAGCTAGATTCCATTGATGTTTCACTAGTAGAACCCTATCGTTGTTGCCCTTCGCCCCACGATTGTCCCTCCATTACCGAAAGAATCTCACTATTTGTAGATCCCTCCCAGTGACAATGACCCTCTTGCTTGCATGGCACTGCTGCATAGACCGAGTCTCCGAAGAAGTCAATGAGAAAGGCTTTAGTAGCTTCCTGTAGTGCAAGGAGGGCTTATATAGTCCATCGATCAAGTCAATCCACACTTGAACTATCGAGGAAGTGCCTCCTACTATTTCTAATCAGAATGTTCTGCATTGTCTCCCTAACCACCTTTTGGAATGTAACATTTGGTATCAAGAGGTGTGTGGTCTTCTGATAATGGCGAATCTCTCAGAGGGCCACTATGCTTCTATCAATGCTTGCAATGGTGGTGTGGTGATGGTGGTGGTGGAGCAAGGGGAGGTTGCCTTTGCACGAGAGTTCTTGGAGGGAATCTCCGAGTTGCTTGCTTGGTGAGTGCCATGTCTTCCAGAGTGAGAACTTGAAACACAAAACTCAAATGGATAAAATGAGGTGAAACTTTCAACTTATATTCAAACTTTTTAAAAATCCATAAACTTGAATTAATATATCTAGATTTTAGAAAAACCATGACCAATGATCAAATTGACTTGGAGTTTTACTTGTGGACTCTTCTAGGATATATCAACCATGCAAAAAAAAATTGGCCCCATCAAAAGCATCTAGGACATGTGGCTAGAGGCTTGCATGTGGGGCCCTGAATCTGGGAAATCAGGGCTCCACATGCAAGCCTCCGTGGGCAAGTGTCCCAAAGGCTTCCAATGGGGCCAATATTTTAGTTTTCATGAGTTCTTATGATGCCCAGCACATGGGTAAAGTTTCACACGATTACAATTTATAAAATTGAATATTGAATCTTTTTTTTAATGCATTAACTGGATTATACTTCACTGAGAACAAAAAAATTTCATGGAGTGTGCTTACTTGCATACTAAATGTATTCTCGACCAAACTATTTGCAACATTGGAAACTTAAAACTTCACAAAATACAAATCATGGGTAAAATGGGATATCATATATCGGGTATAGTATTGCCAAATCATAAAATATAGTAAAGATATAGTGCATCGACCCAAGTACAACTGTTCACTGACCTGTGCATGATTGCACATAAAATTTATTCTCAACGAAACAACTTGCAAAATTGGAAACTTAAAAATTCACATAATGCAAGTCATGGGCAAAATAGAATATCACATATCAAATATAGCATTACGAAACCATAAAATACATGATAGATAGTACATCGCACCAACTACAACTAGAGCTAGGCAAAATTTAGCTTCGTTTTAAAGGCCACTGCAATTAAATATTTGAAGGTCTACTAGAAGGATAATTGAGAACTAAGCTCTATAAAATCTACAACCATAAACATAGATCCATTTACAAGGTAGCTTCTCAAAGCATATTGTTGACATTAAGATTAAATGCGTCCTTGTTGTTGCGAATCCTACGAACAAGAATCAATTCTATGGCCTTAATAGTGATACTTCGAGCATGAATGGCTAGAAGTTGACCATCACTCATGAGAACAATCAAGTAGCTTTCAATTGCCTCTTGGAGAGCAAGCAAGGTTGGCTTGACCATCACTCCACATTCCTTGTGTGGTTCATGAAAAGAACTTGTGATGATGCCCCGACTGTAGATCTTGTAGTATTTCTTGCACCAACCTAGAGAGTGCCTTAGGAATAATTAAGTTGGTAGCCTTCTGAAATTTCTTTATTTTACGTAGAGCACTTGTGCTGCCTAGTCTCCATCTTTGCTTTTTATGTGTTTGAGGATTACCAGCTGGAGCAATAGTGGGAGGTGGAGTAACTAGAGCACATGGACCACCATTCCTGGACAATGGTGGAACATTATTCTCAATACACAAGCCATCATTATTGACCACACTAGAGCTACCATTTTTGGCCACAGTAGTACCACCATTATTAGAACCTATAGTAGGGCCACTGTTGTCGGCCACACCAAGGGGCTATTATCACTCACAATATGCTCACTAAATTCAGAAGAGTGTTGAGCTCTTGCTCTTGCATGTTCCTTCTTGATAGGAAGCTTAGAACGTGCCATGGTTGTAATGACGTAGGATAGAAAAGTGGACGATAGAGTGAAGAGTAATGGAAAAAAATGAAAGGAGAGACTTGACTTAAATGCGAAACTTTTAAACTCATTGTATTATAAATGAACTTGAAAATTACTTTAGTATAAATAAACTTTCAAACTTACTATAGCATAAATGAACCTCTCTCTCTCTCTCTCCACCCCATCCCTCCCTCTCTCTGTATCTTGCCACCCCCCCTCATGCCCCTCTCTCTCTAGGCTAGTAAATCTTCCAAGGTTTGGAATTTTTGAATCTTTGTCTTAGGATTTCAAAATTGACTTTTCATAATTTAAATTCAATTTTTTGAAAGTTCCAACAATATCTTGTATCTATAGTCAAATAAAAGACTCAAGTAGAGATAATCTTAAACTTCACTCTCTAAGATAGGCATTGTTACATTGTCCCTTCTCCCAAGAAGTGTGATTTAAGATTAATATGCCCAAAAGATAGAGCAATAAATATCAAAACTTTGAAAAATATAGTTCGAACCTTTAAAATTTAAAACAAAATTTATAAAATTATCTTTTAGTCAAATTCAAATAGACAAACTATCTAAAGCTTAAGATAGGAGTGTTAAAGACATCTCATGTTTAAGATAGGAGTATTGATGAGTCATATCCTTAGTACCGATACTCTTTCTTTGACTCTAAAT
Source organism: Lygodium microphyllum (assembly GCF_053477565.2). Classification (NCBI taxonomy): domain Eukaryota; kingdom Viridiplantae; phylum Streptophyta; class Polypodiopsida; order Schizaeales; family Lygodiaceae; genus Lygodium; species Lygodium microphyllum. The sequence continues at coordinate 118,446,473 of NC_141149.1, read as the reverse complement.
GTATCAAAATTGTACTCTTTATGTAGATCTCCATTTCTTGCCATCTCTCTCTTGAATTGCCAACCATTCTGCATTGTGTTGTCTAGGTGTGATGTTTTCATATCTTGATTTCCTCACTTCATATATTGCCCTACTTATAGATTCTATATGAGCGATTTTGGACGACTTCTTTTTTCCTCTTATCGTATATGTAATCTCCTATACCACCATTGGAATAATTGCCTCATAGAATTTAAATCATTGATGCCACCTCCATGATCAGTTGCCTTTTTTAAAAGCTCAATGAGCTTGGCAGTGAGATCGTTCCATGCCTTGAGTTGACTATATTGCTAAACTCCCTTGATCTGCAAAGTATGGACCATGTGCCTCAAGTATATGTTGCATAAGAAAGAGAGATTAGAAGCAACTAATTCGCAATGATGATATATTTTTGTAATGGTGACAATATTAACCATGTAGGATGTTATGCTATTTGAAGTCCACGCCTCCACCATAGAGTTGTGAAATTTAGCAACAATCTCTTTAAATGTATTGGCATCATCATCCCTAAACCTCAACTTTTGTAAGAGAGTTACTAATCTATCTAGGTGTATCCACACTTCTGCCTTTTCAATCCTCATTCTTCCCCCATTGCTCCAATCTGGAATAGCAAGGTGCAACTTTTTCCATGCTTCATACTTCTCTGGTTGTTTCACAAGTATATTACCTTCCTCATCTCAAGGTGGAGATACAAACTTCCTAGCCTTGGATCCGCCAAAGCATGGTTTGCAAGGGATTTTTCCACTCTTGCCCGATTTTTTATCATCCTTTTTTATTTCTACTTGGCCCCCATGCAATCCAACTTCAAAGAGGACTTGTTCTACCTTCCTGCATGTAGCATCAGCTTCTAACACACATGCTTAATCTTGTATGCGAAGCATAGATTTTCATATACTAGCTTCTGAATTATTCTAACCAAGCAATGCAATGTGCAAAAGTGAACCCTTGTCAATGGTATTTCCAAAATAGGGCGCCAGTTTGGATCCATTGGGACTAGCACTCCATTTCTCATGACTTTCTGGTCATGCGTTAGAGCACCTTGTTATCCTATTTTGGCAAGCCATTCTTTATTTCTATCTTTCCCTTTCTTCCTAGTTTGTATACAATATTTACATGGAAATTTTGCATTTGCTACACTCGATGAACCAAACATACACTTCATTGATTTAAAATCACTTGTAAGATGCCATTCAACTTGATAGTCCCCAAATTCTTCAACATGCAAATTTGCTCCATTGTTTTGTTGTTGAATAACACTGGGAATATTAGTGAGGTCTAAAAAAACTTTAAATACTTCATGATCCTCCTTTGGTACTTTAAATGCTGCAAGCCACCATATTTCATTCTCTGATTGCACACTGAAGTATAAAGGATAGTTTTCATTGATATCGGGATCCAATGCTTGATTCATAAGTGTTATACTCACACGTTTAAGTTTTTGCCCCTTAATAATCTCACTCTCATCAAGTTTGAAGACAAGCTTGCCTCTACATTCTTCCAAAGACATGTTGTAGAACTTGACCATAGCCACCTACACCCTACATATATCCAATACAAAGTTGTTGGATGCATTCAATACAAAGATAACTTCTCTGGAACCATACTTCAGTATGTGTGTGTGTTCCAGATGTGCAGGCTTACCAATCAGTTCTAAAACTTTCTCATTTAGTTGTTTTCTAGCCTTCTTCATGTGAAATGGTTTTGGCAGAGGCACTACTCAATTAGTTTTTAAGACCTACTTAAAACCTATATCCAATTGTTGATAGAGCATACTGTATGACTCAAAACTCAGTCCCACCTTGTCACATAATCCCTGAGCATCTATAGCAGTAAACAAGTTGCTCACATCCCTAAAATGTTCACTTGCAACACCATCCACAATATCCCTAAATTTATGATTTTCCTATCCATTTTTTACCATATCCTTGCTAAGGACTTTAGCAATAGTGTCATTCTCTGCATGAGAAAACATATTTATCATTATAGTAGATTGAGCATATATCCATCTCCATAATTTTAGACTATAACTCAATATTCTACACCTATGTAGCAATGCATAGTATCTTCAATGACAGACATTGCTTGTTATAGACTCTGATTCTCTCTATCCTTCTCAGCCAATAATCTATCTTTTTCCATCAAAGACTATACACACCCTTGTAATCTTGTTTGCATATTTTTTAAGGCTTGATGAACCCCTATTGATCCTTGTGTCACAAGTCTACATGTGTATCCATACAATCCTTTATTGCCTTCACAAACAAACTTTACAAATGATATAAGTCCATTAACTTGTGTTGGCCTTTCAGTTAGTGGATCAAGTGGATAAATGTACCCATCAACCCAAAGATCCAAATTTCTTTTCCATGTATTTCTTTCTTATTGCATCATGTATATTATGGCATCATCCCTTTCCATAGTTCTTTTGAACATTGGTACATATTTATCCTCCAATTAAAAGTGGATATCTCTCTTTCTCTTAGTATTTCTTGCACCTCCGTTTTGCAAAGAAAAATGTATGATAATTTTAACTTGGATTAACAATAAAATCACATAATTATGTCCCTTTGGTTCACTATATCTATATTCTTTTTTACCCAATTGGATCTTGACTATTTCACTTGATTTTAGTCATGATAGACCCTCGTCAACCCCTAGTTAGCCTCTAATCTTATCTTGAATCCATTTCTTATTAAGTTGTTCTAATCTTATCTTCTATTCTATCCAAAATATTCTCTCTCTCTCTCTCTCTCTCTCTCTCTCTCTCTCTCTCTCTCTCTCTCTCTCTCTCTCTCTCTCTCTCTCTCTACATGAATTATGCTTAAGGATTAAACAACAATTGTGAAGAATAATAACATCACAGAGATTAAAAAATAAAGATACCTCCATTATCACTTGATTGCTTGTAGTATAGACTATTGAAGAGAGAGATTGCTTATAGTAGTGTTGAAGAGGGAGATTTCTTATAGTAGTGTAGAGAGTGTTGTAGATGGAGATTATTTGATTTTAGTAAATGGCATCAAATCCACTCTTCAATGTTGTGTCAGAAGATTTCTTTTGTAAAAAACCATATTCTGGAGAGAAAGAGAAGAGGACCCAAAATTTGGGATAAATCTAGAGCTTTTAGAGTGAAGGAAAAAATGCTCAGAAATGGGCATATAGTTGTCCAAAAGAGATGAAAATTTACAAGGAAAATCTCAAGTCAAAAAGGTGTCTTTGGGTAAAAAATAATCTTAAAATATGATGTGTTTGTCAACTTATACTGTTTTTTAACTTTTGTTCTTTTAAGAAGCATGAATGAGAATGATTCTAATATATTTTAATGTTGAAAAGTCATTAGGGTATTAAGGAATCGTCTATCAATGATTGGCTCTGTTTTTGGAGAAAACAGAATTGTATTTTTTTAGTTGTGTGAATTTTGAGAAAAAGTGATCTTATCTTACATTTTGGGGATAAAATAATAGGTGAATTCTATTAAAAATACAAATACGAGATTTGCTTGATTATAGAAGATCTATTATTATACCATTATTTTGGAATCTCTTTTCAAAGAGAGAGAGAGGTGAGAGAAACCCCTTAAGGGGCAAAAAAGAGAGTACATATTTCTCCCAATGTCAGAAGATGGCTACATTAGAAGGCAATAAGACTTGAAATCTAATACCATTTCCTACGGGAAAGAAAGCTATTGGTTGTAAGTGGGTTTATAAAATCAAGCATAATGTAGATGGCTCTATTAGCAGGTACAAGTCTAGGTTAGTTGTTGCAAAAGGCTATACTCAAAGCTTCCTCTCATGTGTATGGTGTGTGTTTGGCGCAGTAACTCAAGCAAGTCCCCCTACCATGCGATTCTTGATACCAATAGCATCCCCAGATATCTACGTCAATCCTCGCCATAGCTAGGCCTAAAGATTTGTGCTCATGAGAAATTGCTCACATCGACCAACCTCCACTTAACAACTGAGCTCTAGCAAGTTCATGGAGTACCCTCATTTTTATAGGGGTAGTCCATCCCCACATATGCTAAAATCATGCACTCCATATCCTAGCTCTAAAAGCTTTTAGCTAATGCCATGTGCTAATGGAAATATTATAAATAGCCTCCTATTGCATAGCTTCGTTATATGTGCTACTAGAAAGATTATAAATAGTATCATGTAGTATAGTTTTTTGTTCTCATTGACCTTGAAGGTGTGGTGCACTCGACCAATGTAGTGATTTGAGAAATCAATGCCACATTTGAACCAAAAGGGACGTCTCAAGCTCGAGGATAGAAAAGCAAGAAGCGGAAGTCAACAAGAGCTGTAGAGAATCTTGGTGCATCATTGGAGCGCAAGGTGGGGACATTTTCAATTGCATTTAAGGAGGTGGAGTTCAAACACATGGAGACACAACTAGAGATTTGTGAAGCTCCTAGCGCCAATAAGGAGCACCTTGCAAGAGTAAAAGAAGACTAGTGTTCTAGTGGCAAACTCTTAATTCAATGTTTTTGTACACCAGATCCACATTATAGTCCATGTTGTTAGTTTCTTCTTTTTTTTGTCATCAATGTACTTCATTAGCATTTGCTATCCTTCCCATTAGCCACTTTGGAGGCTACTTCAATATACTTGCAAAATAGTTGGAGTCAAAGATATTTGGTTTCTTCTACTTCAACTTTTCAACATTTACATGTGTGAAGTTTCTTATACTTGGTAATGAGCACTCTCAATTCAATGTTTGTTAATGTATATTCCTGGCAAAATACATTGACATTGTATAAGAAAACCACGTAGGCAAGTACAAGTACGAATGGAATACAAAGGTAAACAAAGCAACATGATACCATATCAAAGTGATAACATGAAACCAATAAAGAACCAAGACAAGACATGTAAAATGAACAACGTAAAAAAAACAGAGCCACATAACACCACATCAAAGTGACAACATGAAACCAATAAAGAACCAAGACGAGACACGTAAAATGAACAACGTAAAAACATACCAAAGTGTGAGCATGACAAGACATGCAAAATGGAACACAAGTCTTTAACAGAAGATTTGTGACATTGGCTCGGGAAAAGGGGATTATATGCATCTCCATTAAAGAGCAGCATGGGTAGCCCAATCCTCGAAGATTGCACAATGTAGGGCTTGACCCTCCACATTTCGACCTTGTGACATTGCACACCACATTTGCATTGTTTGGATGGGCATCAAAGTCCTCCTCACCGAAGTCTCCACTTGTTCTATCCTACAAAAAATTATGGAGGACATAGCAAGCAACAATGTACATTGGAACATGATGTAGACTCACACCAATGTGTCTAAGAATGTGCCATCAATTCTTCAACATAGCAAACACATTCTCAATGTGCACACGACCTCTAAAATCGTCATTTGCTAGAGGATGTGACTCTTTGGACGGTGATGAGTTGTTAGCAAGCCCCATATCCAAAGTCTGCAAGCGGATATATGGCGTGATGCACCCCTTGAATATGTAGAATAGGCTCTTGCAAGGTCGCACTCCTTGAAACGCCTATAAATGGACGATTCTTTCCAATAATCCACATCATTGCAGCCTCCTAGCGCTACGATGCAAACATCCCATATGCATCGGGGCATCACATATTTCCTTGTAGGACACTAGCCAAGATTTCCACGACAACGTGGAATACTTCCTTACAATGGACTCATCGAGTCCAAAGGTGTCGACTATGTGGTATGTGGAGACATTATGAGCGAGGCAAGGAGAGTGTGCATGCATGTGCATGCGTGCACTTGCCTACGTTATAGACAACCATATCCTTGAGAGAGAGAGAGAGAGAGAGAGAGAGAGAGAGAGAGAGAGAGAGAGAGAGAGAGAGAGAGAGAGAGAGAGAGAGAGAGAGAGAGAGAGAGGAGTGTGCTCCTACAAGCCATGCAATCTCACAAAGAGGCATGATGATAGTTTTCAACCGTTTGAGAGTGAGGCAGGTGGCCAAAAACCACCAATTTGTGGTTCAAACTTTATGGTAGGCCCCCTTCACATGTGCACAAACACAAAGTTTCAATTGCACCTACCTTTGCGGGGAGAGGGAAAAAAGGTTCCATTAGCCGATCCCTCATCTACGAGGCCTATGGAGGAGTAAATTCAAACAGTGTAGTGATGCGAGAAACCAATGAAACTTTGGTTATTGATGCAATAAACCAAAGTAGGAGAAGTGAGGTGGAGCGGAAAGATAGCTCGACATGAGGTGGAGCGCGACCCGTGTAAGTCAAATTACATGGTGCCAAATCGACCATTAAGGACGGTTTTGGCACCAATGGTACCGTTACCACTCTTGAAGGGACACGTGGAGGCCTCGAGACTCTCCTCTGCTACATTCTCGGCGAATAAGACACCTGGCTCGGGGGAAAGTCATCATGCTGCAACAAGCGCACATGCTAACAGTCTCGTCATCCCTGAAGGTCTGCCCCCCCCCCAGCTAGGGATATCTCCTTTGCATCATGGAGGCAACATTTCCTCCTGTCCTAAAGCATCTTCATCCCCCTCCCCACTACCAATTGGCACGTTTGTGACTTCCGATTCTTCCATTATGATCAGGACATTGGTAAACCCCTATCCGTCTGCTGATGTCCATGGTAGAACCCCCAACAATGATCAGAGATTGGGGGGAACCATGGCAGAGGTATTTAGCAATACCGATGGACAGAGGTCCCATCCCTCTCTGTTAGGTCTGCAATCTTCCCAGCATGCCGCGAAAGGGGAAAGCCCCACAACAGAGGTCTCGGCCCATCTACAGCCCTTTAGGCAGGAAGCCCCCAACGTCGTCGACAAGTTTCCAAACAAAATGGTCGGTAGCGGCACTGTGGGAAGCTCTAGTGAATAGTCTGAAAACAAACCCGGACCTTCTACCACTGTGCCGATGGTCAACTCTCCCCCCTCTCACTCCCCAACGGACTTTGAAGAAGAAGCGGGCCAAGAAGGTACGTTCTCTGTTCGAATTCCTGATAACAGCATTTCTCACTGGATTAAAGAATACCAAGCCAAAGGGATCTATGGTCTTTGTCATGGGCTGCGTCCGCCAACAAAAGTCCTCAGAGCGTCGATGAGGGACCACTGGCATCCCCTTAGGTATAAGAGTGATGCATGTTAGGTATCTGCCCAACAATTACATTATTTTCCTCTTTGAAACCCAGCAAATGGCCATCCATATCATGTCCTTCGGACAATGGATGCTTAAGAACTCCCCATTAACCCTTTTTAGGTGGGAGGAATCCTTCAACCCTCTCGGTCCTAAACCAACCAAAGCCCCTGTTTGGGTCAAATTCCCCAACCTCCCGGACCATCTCTACCCCTTTCTCTAGTCCATAGCTACCCCCCTAGAAAAAATCTCAGGGCAGCGACCCTATTTTGACATTAACCCGAGATGACACCCCCAAATGTTGGTTGAAGTAGACCTAAGCAAAAAATTGTGTAGCTCCGTCCTAATTCAAAATGATAGTGGAGCGATTATAAGAAAGCAAGAAAATACATACATGAGCCTACCCAATTCTTGCTTTAGATGTCATAAACAAGGGCATTTCATCAGGGACTGCCTCGAATGGGCAAAAGAAGAGGATGCTAAAAACTTGAAAACAAAGTCAAAAGTAGTTCGAAAGTGGGGGCAATAAGGACACAACAGATAGCTATCAGCTAGTACAGAATAAGAGATCGAAACTCCCCAAATCAAAGGGCAAGGTTAAGCAGACCTCCATTTCTACCTCTAACAATAGGTATTCCCCATTGTTATGAGTCTCGAAGACTCAGGAGCAAAGCACAACCCTAATTGCATAACAAACCCCCTTGGTATCTGAGACAATAGATTTGGACAATGAGTTTATTGATGGCTAACAATTTTTTAAGGAAACGGTCAGCTCTGTCAATGGTTCAAAGAAGGGGTCGAAAATAAATCCCCCTCCACAAGGTGGGCCCTCGCAAGAAGGAGAAGATTTAGAAGAGGAGGAAGAGAGTCTCCCCTCCTCCAACCATGGGGAAGGACTGCATGAGGCCAGTCCCCAAGTTAGAGAAAACTTAGAAGGGTACCGAGAACACCAATATAGGCAAGAGGGACCCACTCCGATGGAGAGAAACAACAGTAGTAGTAAGCAGCGGCATTCTAAAGTAGGAGTCGGGCCAAGTAGCCCTATGAACACTCCAGGGAAAGACAAAGGTAAGAAACTAAATAAAGTAGGTAAGAAATGAATAACCTTAAGATTATATCCTATAACTACAAAGGATTTTCCAAAAAGTCCAAAGCAACAATAATCCACAACTAGCTTCAGCTAAATGCCATCGACCCGGACGTCATCTGCCTCCAAGAAGTCAAAACAGCTGGAGAGCGATTGGAGCAAAACCTCCTAACCATTAAAAAAGAATTTACATGGAACCCAACTAAGCATAAGGGGGGGCAAGAGGAGCTGTAATTGGTGTGGGCCCTAAACTAAAACCTTACATACAAGAAATTCTCTTGGATCTGGGGGACTACTGGGTTGGTATTAGGCTCAAGGACTTAGAGGAATTTGCGATCATCTCAGTTTATGCATGGGGAATTAATAGGGATTAGCCTAGAATATAGGACTCGATAAAACTCCTTGACTGCCCTATTACCCTTGTAGGAGATTTCAACTTTGTAGAAAAACTAGAGGATCGATTTGAAGGTAAGGGAACCATCATCTCAAGCAAGGAGAGAGACTCATGGCTCAACCTCAAAGGATACCAGAGCCTCATCGAACCCAACTCGGAGAATGGATTCACTTGATCGAATAATCAACAAGGGTCCCTTCTTAGGAAAGCCAGACTAGATAGATTCTATGTCACAATAGGACTACTAGCCACCTTTATTGACGCCAGTACTAAGACATGGCACAACATCTCCCTCTCAGACCACAAATTAGTCCAACTCACTCTTTCAACAACAGGCCACACCATTCGAGCAGGTTGTTCCACACTGATCAGTCCATGTTTCTGATGGATTTTGTCCAAAAAACCTTGGAAGCCATATGGAAGGGAACTTTGACTCTTCCTCTAGCCCCGGCTAAGGCCTGGGAGGCAGCAGTCAAGGACACCTAGAGATTCCTAAGAGATGCCAAACTCCAAGTTATCAAACAGAGAAAAGAAAAAAGAAACATAATCTACCAAGAGGTTATCATGCTAGAAAAAGCAGTGGATGAGAGTCAGATGGAAGCATAAGATAAACTATTGGAATCCAAAAGACATCTTCGGCAGGAAGAGCTCGCTGAAGCCGGATCCCTCCAAGTGTACTTTCGAGGCTAGTGGGTGGGTTCGCCCCACGAAAGAACAATTCAAATTGGTCAAACTCAAGAAGGAGAGAGACAAAATTCCTCTACTCATTAAGGAAGATGGATCCAAGGCTAACTCGCTAGAGGAAAATCTTGACATCACCTACGACTATTTCTCAAGAATATTCAGCCAACCCTCTCAATCTCATCCAATCAAGATAGCTGCAAGGGTTGAAATAGCTAGATGTCGACGCTCAATAGTCCCAAAAGCCATAGCAAGGTTGCTGGAAGAAGACCTAAAGGAGATTTAACTAAGCGACACCATAGACTCTTTAGCAAAAGGGAAATCTCCAGGCCTTGATGGGCTCCCCAATGAATTTTTCCGAGAATTCAAATGGTTTCTTCTCTCCCCACTTATCAGGGTTTGGAAGGAGGCCATGTCTAAAGGTTCCCTACCAATATGCATCAATGAAGGGGTAGTCAGACTGATTCACAAGGACTCCAAGGAAGATCTAGCTAATTGGAGACCAATCACATGTCTGTCATCAACCTATAAAATCTTTGCCAAAATGCTAGCTAGAAGGCTAAGTACCCACCTGGACCAATGGATCATACGAGAATAGAAAGGTTTCATCAAGGGTAGGTATATTTTGGACGCAATAATAGGGCTGTGGAAGGGCATGGAACATGCTCTATGTACCAATCAAGATATCATCTTCCTTAAGATAGATTTCGACAAAGCATACGATAGGATTGAGTGGGAATTTATTCTCCAGTCCCTCCACAATATGGGTATAGGGCGAAGATTCATCATATATGTTGGTGTGCTTTTTGGCAATGCTTCAGCGAGGATCTCCATCAATGAAGTGCTTACCAATCCCTACATCCTAAGAAGGCCCATCAGACAGGGATGTCCTCTTGCTCCCCTACTGTTCGCCATAGCCATGCATGCACTTGGATGGGTACTAGAAGACCAACTTCACTAGGGTAATGTCCAAGGTATCCAACTCCCAAACTCAAATAGGCAAATGCTACTTGCTGACGACACAAATGCAACCATTAAGAATGAAGAGAGCTCACTTAAAACCTTCTGGATGTGCCTCTACAAATTCTGTCTAGCCTCAGGTTCAAAAATTAATCATGCCAAGATAGGCATTCGATCCATGTTAGCTTTCCCACCGCAATGGTTATTGGATGAAGGATGCCAAGTCATCCATGAAGGTAAAATATTTAGACTCCTAGGGATCCTGATGGGGTTTAGGGTCACCTTAAAACAAAGATGGCAGTGGTTAATGGACAAGCTTAGTGACAAGCTTGATTGCTGGAAGGGTTTTCAAAACGAGATGGCCGCGAGGAAGTTGGTCCTGCATCACTTTGTATACTCTACATGTATCTACTTCCTTGTGTGTTGGAAACCAAGTAACTCAAATATTAAACAGTTAGATACCTTGTGTAAGAATTTTTTATGGGGAGGTAACTTCCATGGTTATAAAATGCCTAAAGTAGCCTGGAATATTTGTACTTTGGAAAAATAAAAAGGGTGGTCTGGGGCTTCTTGACATAATCCGTCTAGCATCCAAACTAGCAGCAAAATGGATCATCCGAAGTCAAATCCTTCCAGAGGACAATTGGGCCTTACTCTTGATCACAATCTCCAAAGAGGGGTTATCTATGAGGGAATAACATTTCATAACCTCCCGGTCTATAACATACTCTTCTGTCAAGCATACTTCCAAATCAAAAAACCATCCCAACTTTTCTGCTCCATGTGGGCTGCTTGGCTTCAATATAAGGCAGAGTTCTCTATTGAAATCAAAATGAAAAAAATTCATGATTGGGCACCTAAAGACTCAATCTAATTCAGCCTTATGGTGTCCCCAATCAAGGATAATCTAGCAAAACCAACAAGGAAACTCCGAAAGAAAGGAATTCTCATGGAACAACCTTTGGGATAGCACACATAAGGCATGGAAATCACCACTAGCCCTTAAAACAGAGATCAAACTTAACAATCAAGACCTCGATATAGCCATTAACAAAATTAATGTCTAGGAAACTTCTAATGTTGTTTGGATCATTAGCACCCTATAGGTTAAAAGTTGAGGACATCCGTTGGAGAGGAAGACTACAACTCCCCCTCCCGCCTCTCCGATGGACGGACACAAGTCTAGTTGGTAAGCTCAACAAAAGGTGGAACATACAATGGTCAGATGCACAGTGGTACTACAGATTTGAACAGGCATGGTCGGTCTCCCTCCCCCCTTAACAATCAATTCTACTATAGACTATCCTTCACCATGCGGTGTGGATGAATGAGAAGGCAGCCAGAATGGGTAAAGGGAATGGACTATGCCCCAGGTGTGGATACCGGATAGTCCATTCCCCACTTATTTATCTTATGTCCAGCTAACCAAGAATGTCTACAAGAGCTGCACAGATTACTCTTCCCCCTTCACCCCACCTCATTCTCATGGAAAGAGATTCTTATTGGTGAAGCTAACTGTCTGCCCCCCTAGACGATGCTAAGAGGGGCATATCTTTGGGCCATTTGGTCCTCCAAAACCGACTGTGTATTTAAAAGAAAGTGTTCAAATCCTAAACCCTTATTTATCTCCCTTGTGTGGTGGAAAGTGACAGACATGAAGACGATCATCTGTAAGGACAAAGCAAGGAAGATGTTGCAAAGAAATAACACTTCAATGGGGAAGGAGAGGCAAGATCCATTGCTGGCTAAAGAAAGGGAAGCTACCGAGATACTCATATTGTTAAAGGAAGCCATCTTGGAAGCCCACCCATATTCAGACCCGGGCCCATAGAGGGCCTCCACCCACATCAATCGAACCTAGTCTGCATGGAGGCATGGCCAAGTATCGACTCCTCACCATCTTCCCATGGGCACCTTTTGATCATATGCTCCTGAAGGCAATTATATGTATCTTAGTCAACAAACCAATATATAGAGATACTTCTGTAGTCATTACCAATCATGTAATCGACCCAATAGTCTCTACCACTCTACAAGGCTAATTATTCCCCCTTGTAAAAAACTTTTCATATAACTCAATTCACTGTACTATTCAAAAAAAAAAACATAGGGATCATTTTTCTATGTTGCTTACACTTCAATTATCACTGCAATCAATGAATGAACAGGGATTGTTTCAACAAATCACTTGCATTTGCAACAAACGCCATTTTCAAGAAGCAGCAATTTTAGGACATTGGTGTCAGCCCTAGAAGTCATCCTAGAACAAGAGAGATGGAAGGGATTACACTAAACTTAAGAAAAAGGAGGAAATAATGTTCCACATTGCATGTAATGCGTGTTAGGCTTGTAAAGGCTAATAAACACCACATTATTTTTGTAGGAGCTTCTAATTAAATTACAGTTGTTACTTAATTGGGTCTGGGTAGTTTACATTATATGCATTTGCCCATTTTGAGTGGAAACAAATCACGAGGGAGATGGATGTCGTATAGTAGACTAGATCTAACACCAGGGCACTGCCAATGAGTTTTGGGCCATCAGGGAGTGCCATAAGTGGGGGAAGATATGTATAGAATATATTTCATGAAGATATGCTCTGTATTTAGAGATCTAGCTCCTCCAAGTTGGGTAGGTGCTACTGTCCATAGGCACAAGTATGATAGCAACTGTGAATCAAGGCAATGCTAAAGCTATACTTGCCCAATGTTAATGATTGAGGTGCCAAGCCATGCTCAACTGAGCTCTGATACCATGTTGAATATGCGGGATCTAGGGCATGGCAAATGCAGAAGCTATGGAGGTTGAAAGGGGAAGAAAAAACTCATGAAGACATTGACCCTGTGACAAGACAAATTTTCACACAAGTGAATTACATTCCAAGATTGAGACTTGGACTCATAAACATAATCTTGTGTGTGGATAGTGGCATAGACACTTTGCTGGACAGAAAAGAGTACTATCATTGCATTAGGAAAGAGTGCAAGTACAATGCTTTATAGGAATTGAGTGGTAGCTCCTACTGTGCATATGGGATTCTAGTCCTGAGCCCTCACTGCTCCTTACAAAGAGACTGAAGTAGGTGTGATTGCAAACATCTCAACAATGACCATAATCGATCTATTCTTTGTAGTCTTTTAAGGGGAATTTGCCCCTAAAAGAGGTGGTCAGTATTGGCTGCGTGTGCTAAATGTGACATGTTAAGAGCCTCATGACAATGCCCAAGCATATGCCAAGAAGATGAAAGAGGTCTTTCACAAGTTGCAAGCCTCTATCCCTATCCCAACTGCTATATTTCTTGCATAGATTGGACTTCAATATCCAAGTGTAATTGAGTAGTGTCCCTCTAGTGGATATAAATATTGCTATAACCTAAGCAGAGGAAGTAGAGTCCCACTTACAAGTGGCCTATGCATCGAGGAAAAATGTAAATTCAAGCCTTAGGCTTGGTAACAATTTGAGATTAGTTAGTGGAGATCAAAGTGTGACCAATACCCATGTGACCAACCCGAATGGTAGATGATGCAAAATATGCATTTGTTGCCATCTCCTCTAAATGTGGTTAAGCCAACAGCGAGCCAAAGAGCTCCTTTTGTGTACCGAGGGTCAATACAAGCAGTGACCCCTTTGCAAGTTGTGCAACCTAGTGAGAGGGTAGCTCCTAAAGCCATTGGTTATGAGTCCTCTACATAAAACATTGTAGAGGAAGTAAAAGATATGATGAAACATTATATGGATATGATTACTGAGCAATACCACCATATTGTCGTACATGTTAATTTCTTAAAGCATCAACAAAATCTGATGGTACTAGAAATGCTAATGATGGGGGCCCATCACGATTCAATTATAAGTGGTGTGGTGGGCAATATTTCCCTTGTAACTATCCTAATGTCAAATGTGATATATGTGGGAAGTCTGGTCACTTAGTCACTACCTGTTGGAGTAGGGTTAGTTCTCTCCAACAATAGGGCATACAATTGGCATGGGAGTGAGCCCAGCACTCTTTTTACAAGGATTTAGGAGCGCCTTCATATTTAATGGCGCGCTTTTACTCTTTTCTTTTCTTGAGGCGACACCATTGTTTAGATTTTCAGAGTCTGACCTCCCTCCAAGATGCCTTTTCCTTTCTTTGTCCTGTGCCTTCTTGGTTGTCTCCTTCTTCCATTTCTCCCGTACTTCTGATCCATTTTTCGTTCCTCCGTGCTGCGATAAACAATAGTATTCACATAACTTCACAAAGCATGTTTGCTAGGTCAAACTCACGAAAGTTTGACACTACTCTCTTCTATTTCCACACTAGCTGCTCTTTTGGCTTCTTGATTATCTTACTGGTGTACCAATTATCTTACTGGGTTAACTTTGCTCATCTTTTTGAGCATCTTTCAGTTTCTGTATTTTGGCTACTACCCTAACATTGTTAGGAGATAAACTTTCACTGATTGGTAGAGTTTCAACCAAACTTACCCCACTGGGCACTTCTTCTCTTGCTTCTTACCTTCTTGCTTGTGCTTGAGTGAGGGATTCACGGAGTGTGAGAGAGTGAGGGAGTGAGTGTGTGTGAGTGAGGGATCATGGAGAAGAAGCTCCCCATCTTCTCTCTTCATCTTCCCTTCTCTTCTTCTCTCCTCTCGTCTCGCGTGGCTATGGAGGATGGAGCTTGATGGAGAGGGATTGAGGTTGCTTGAGCTTGCCACAAGGATTGTGGAGCTACCGGAGTGTGAGAGAGAGGAGGGAACTCGATCGAGCATCAAGGTAAGCTCACTACACCCACAAGGTAGGCATTGCACGTCGGCTATGTGAGAGGTAGCCATGGCCGCTTGGCTTGAAACGCTTGATCAATAAGCGATCCGTAGGTCTCGGGGTAGAGCTCCGTAGCTCCCCTACATTTTGGTTCCGTTGACGGGACCAATGGAATCGAGCCTTGAGTGCCGCGCACAGCATATTGAGCATGGCAGTAGGGTTTGCAGCTTGAACCGGTGCTTGAGATAGTTAGGAGGATTAGGAGGTTTTAATTCTTGGAGCAAGTAAGTATTTTGATTTGCTGCTGAATGTAGAGTATGTTGAGATATCGAGCTCCACTCGTGATACGCCAGGGTGACCGTTGTGTATTTATGTCACCGACTTGTCAGTTGTAGATGCGGTTGGTACACCGCCCATGAATAATAGCTAGACGACAACTATCCTTATCTACTCTAGTTCGTGGCTCAGTTAGTATGCCACCTTAGTTAGTTGAGTTTGGTTTGAGACCCATATAGAGGGTTCTTCTATTTCTTTGTACTAGAGTTCTTTTGGCTTCCACAACTAAGAAGAGGAAAAATGTTTTCAGCCTCCACCCTTGTGTGTATTCCCCCATTGTGCAAGCAAGAAAGCTTCAAGCGAGACTCCTTCCTTCTCTCCCACAATCTTGACATGGTATCAGAGCCTTGTTCGTGGTAAGGAGCTCAAGAAAGCAAGCCAAGCTCGCGGTGTTTTGGTAAGAGGAGCAGTGTTGCTTTCATTTTCTGTTTTGGGAGCAGATCTCTGCAGGTAGCACAGCTGGAAATTGCAAGAGTGCATTGTCTCAGGTTGAGACGCCCTTCGCAGTGAAGCAAGAGGGCAGTATATGCTGCGGGAAAGGGCTTTAGCCCTTGGCGACCTTGTTTTTTTTATTTGAGGCCATTTCGGGGCCTGTTTTGCAGACGGAAGTTTTCTGCACGCACTCAGGAAAAGGCTCAGTTTTATGCTGTGCAGCCACTGTTCTACAGGTCGGTGAAAAGTTACTGTAGAAATTGCATCGTATGCTTGTGCGCAGAGACATTGGGAGTTTCAGAATCATCCTTGGTTCCTGTATATGCAAAATCGTCACTAGGAAGTGACTGTGTGGTCAAATACCACTTTCGCCAGTTTTGCAGATTTGCCCTTGTGAGGGTGAAGCTGTGTTTTTTGCAGTGACAGAATTTTTTGCAGTATTCTGTAATGGCGTCTGATTCTCTTTCACAGATTGTCACTGAAAAGCTTGACAAGAACAACTTCCAGGCATGGAAGTTTAGAATGACGAATTTCCTTATGGGAAAAGGATATTGGGAATTTGTTGCAGGAAATGAAGAAGAACCAGTTCTTCCTGATGTTCCCAATCAACAGCAAATGCAGGCATTTAAAGCATGGCATGAGAGAGCCAGGAAAGTTATGTATTGGCTGTCTATCAGCATTTCAGACTCTATGATTGTGCATATTCAGGATGCAAGTACGCCAAAGGAGGCATGGGATACTTTGTCAAAAATGTATAGCACAAATACGCAAGCCAGGAAAATGCAGCTCAAGCAAGAGTTGCACAATGTGCAAAGAGAAAATATGAGCATCAACGACTACCACATGAAGGTGAAGAAGATTGCAGATGCACTTGCTTCCATTGGGTCCCCAGTGGAAGATGATGATTTAGTTTCTGTGACCTTGAATGGTCTAGGAAAGGATTATGCACAGTTTCGGACATCCATTTCAGTTCGTGAAAGATTTCCTGATTTTGAGGAGCTGATTGCTCTTCTAATTTCTGAGGAGCAAAGAAATGGTGGTGCATCTTCTTCAGGAGGAACTTCAAAAGAAGCTGTCTTCTACTCAAATGCTGGAAGAGGTAGAGGCAGAGGTAGAGGAGGCCGATATGGAGGCCGTGGTAGAAATCAGAATATGCAGCAAACTCAAGAAAACCAGTCCTATGGAGGAGGACGTGGTAACTCTAGAGGCAGGGGGAGCCAAAGAGGTCGTGGTGGATGGCAAAGAGGTCAAAATGCAAACAGTAATGTTGAATGC
This sequence comes from Lygodium microphyllum, assembly GCF_053477565.2. Classification (NCBI taxonomy): domain Eukaryota; kingdom Viridiplantae; phylum Streptophyta; class Polypodiopsida; order Schizaeales; family Lygodiaceae; genus Lygodium; species Lygodium microphyllum. The sequence goes on along the minus strand of NC_141149.1, from coordinate 118,429,420 downwards.
TACTACTGTGGTAAAATGGGTCATATGGCTAAAGACTGCTATAAAAAGCAGAATGACATCATGAATGGAAAACTGCAACAAGGGAATTATGCATCTTCTAGCAGACAGGGTGATGACAGAAATGAGCATTTGTTCATGGTGCAGCACATGAACAATTCTGTGACAAGTCCAGAAGAAAGCAATGATGTATGGTATGTTGACTCAGGTGCATCAAACCACATGACAGGTCATGCAGAATGGATGGAGGATGCAAGGAAAATGGAAAAACCAGGATTTGTGGAGACTGGTGATGATACTGCACATCCTATTGTGCAGATTGGAAAAATTCCCTTGTCTATGCAGGATGGGAAAAAGAAATACCTGTCCGATGTATTTCATGTCCCGAATATCACCAAGAATCTAGTTTCTGTTGGTCAAATGGTTGAACAGGGCTTGCAGGTCAAATTTAATCCTCATGGATGCTTTGTTGAGGATATGAAAAATAAAGGTCGCTTGATAGCAAAAGGAAAGAAGAAGGGCAGAATGTTTACATTGGATGCAGACATGCCTGAATTGAGTGCAGCAATGTTTGCACATGGGACCGGTGTAGTTGCAGATATTGATATCTGGCATAAACGCATTGGTCATGTTAATGTACAGCGACTTAAATCAATGCAGGCCCAAAACATTGTTGCAGGATTGCCAAAATTCAAGGTTGCAGAAATGCATAAGGTATGTGAAGCCTGTCAGTTTGGAAAACAGGCAAGGAAACCATTTCCTAGACATGTTCAAGAGAGTGAGAAGCCATTGGAATTAATCCACTCTGATGTGTGGACTACTAAAGCTGCATCTCTTGGAGGCTGTCATTATTTTGTCACTTTTATTGATGACTATAGCAGAAAACTTTGGGTGTATTTTATGAAGAAGAAAAGTGAAGTGTTTGGGCATTTCAAAACTCTTAAAGCTATGGTTGAAAAAGAAACAGGTCTGCAAATAAAATGCCTAAGGTCAGATGGAGGGGGAGAGTACCTCTCAAATGAGTTTGCAAGGTTCTTGCAGGAGCATGGCATAAAGCAGCAATATTCATGCAGTTATACCCCACAGCAAAATGGAATTGCAGAAAGAAAAAACAGACATATTGGAGAGGTGTCTCGTGCCATGCTCAATGAAAAAGACCTGCCAGATTTTTATTGGGCTGAAGCAGTTGCTACAGCAGTCTACATAATGAACAGGACTCCCACTGCAGCAATACATGGAATGACTCCAGAGGAGAGGTATACTGGTAGGAAACCAGATATTTCTCATTTGAAAATTTTTGGTTGCATTGCCTATGTACATGTGCCAGATGAGCTGAGATCCAAGTTGGATCCAAAAGCTGAGAAGTGCATCTTTATTGGTTACTCTCTGCAGCAAAAAGGGTATAGATGCTATAACCCTTCTACTCGTAAGTTTACAGTGAGCAGAGATGTTGTTTTTGATGAGATGAGTAGCTGGTATAAACCAGTAAATGTGATTGATGATGTAGATGCACAAAATGGTAATGCTGCACAGAATTCACAGCAGCAGTCACAAAATATTAGTGGACCTGGAGCATCCTCTAGCAGTGGTTCACATTCTTCGCCATGGACAGGCAGATTGAGATCAGGAGAATCTTCTCAAAGCAATGCAGATAGTGGTATGCAGGTATCACGAAAAGGAAAAGAGAAGGTTGATCAGCCCATGTTTGATGTGAATGCAGGTCACTCTTATGTGGATGGTGAATCCAGTGGCTCAGAACAGAGCATTGATGATGAGTTGGGTATCCCCTCTATTGTTACACCTGGAGTAAGAAAGACCAGGGATGTTTTGAGAGCACCTGGGAGTGAACCTACTTTGCGCAGGTCTACGAGAGCTAGATATCCTGTGGATAGGCTGAAATATGATGGATTTACAGCCATTCACTATGCATATATGGTCAAAGTGATACAGGAACCAGAACCCACTTCTTTTGAGCAAGCCATGGGAAAAGAAAAATGGGAGAAAGCCATGGATGAAGAAATGGATGCCTTGGAAGCAAATGCTACATGGGAGTTAGTACCTTTGCCTAAAGGTAAGAATGCAATTGGCTGTAAGTGGGTTTATAAGGTGAAGCACAATGCAGATGGTTCTGTAAACAGATACAAGGCAAGATTAGTAGTCAAGGGGTATGCACAAACATATGGCATTGACTATGAAGAAACATTCAGTCCGGTTGCAAGGATGGCAACCGTAAGAGCAGTCATTGCTATGGCTGCATCAAAGGGATGGTCTTTACATCAGATGGATGTAAAGAATGCCTTCTTGCATGGTGATTTGCAAGAAGAGGTCTATATGGAGCAGCCACCAGGTTATGTGCATGCTGTTCATCCTGAGTTTGTTTGCAGGTTGAAGAAAGCTTTGTATGGCTTGAAGCAAGCACCTAGAGCATGGTCTGACAAGATAGGACAGTATCTTGTCACTATTGGCTTTCAGATTTCCAAGGCAGATTTCTCACTTTATGTGAGAAAAACAGAGAAAGGTATTATGCTACTTGTCATTTATGTTGATGATTTGATTATGACAGGTGACAGTGATGAAGATATCCTTCATGTGAAAATGCTATTGAAGCAGAAGTTTGAGATGAAGGATTTGGGAGAGCTGCGTTATTTCTTGGGCATTGAGGTGATTAGATCACCAAGTGGGATACAGCTCTTGCAGAGGCAGTATGGATTGGACATGCTGTCCAAATATGGGATGACAGGCTGTAAGCCTATTTCAGTTCCTTTGGAGCAGAATGTGAAGCTGAGCACAGATGCAGGTGAGCTTCTAGAAGACCCTACTATGTACAGACGCATAGTAGGAAGTCTGATTTATATGACTATTACCAGGCCAGATTTGAGTTATGCTGTTGGATTGGTAAGTCAGTTTATGCAGGCTCCAAGGAAACCGCATTTGGATGCGGCTAGACGCATACTCAGGTATGTGAAGTCCACATTGCAGTATGGACTATTTTATGAGACTGGGGTTCAGATACAGTTGCATGGATACACTGATGCTGATTGGGCTGGTAGTATTTCTGATAGACGATCTACCAGTGGATATGTATTCTCTTTTGGAAGTGCTGCAGTCACTTGGAGCAGCAAGAAACAGCCTACAGTTGCCTTGTCTAGCACAGAGGCTGAGTACAGGGGTGCAGCAATGGCTGCATGTGAGGTAGCTTGGTTGCATAAGCTACTTTATGATATGCATCAGTCTACAGATGGACCAGTTGTCATTTATTGTGACAACATGAGTAGTATACACTTGGCAAATAACCCAGTCTATCATGCTAGAACAAAGCACATTGAGGTGCATTATCACTATGTGCGAGAGAGGGTTTTACTAGGTCTTATTGATCTAGTTTATGTCAGCACAGAGGATCAGGTAGCTGACATATTTACAAAGGCATTGGGCGCAGAGAAGCTGCGCAAGTTCAGAGACCTGCTTGGTGTGCAGGAATTGGGATTGAGCTCGAGGGGGAGTGTTGAGATATCGAGCTCCACTCGTGATACGCCAGGGTGACCGTTGTGTATTTATGTCACCGACTTGTCAGTTGTAGATGCGGTTGGTACACCGCCCATGAATAATAGCTAGACGACAACTATCCTTATCTACTCTAGTTCGTGGCTCAGTTAGTATGCCACCTTAGTTAGTTGAGTTTGGTTTGAGACCCATATAGAGGGTTCTTCTATTTCTTTGTACTAGAGTTCTTTTGGCTTCCACAACTAAGAAGAGGAAAACTGTTTTCAGCCTCCACCCTTGTGTGTATTCCCCCATTGTGCAAGCAAGAAAGCTTCAAGCGAGACTCCTTCCTTCTCTCCCACAATCTTGACAGAGTAGGACCGTCTGTTTTTATTTCTGTTTCTGTTTTTTGTTGCAATAGGTTAAGGGTAGGATATGAAAAAGAAGGGAACAGAAGGGTTCTGTTGTTACTGGAGACAGGGAAGTTGGGGTGCAGATTCAGACATATGGTTGGTGGAGTGTATGAGATTAGTCTCTAAGTCTACAACAGATTGGGGGAGGTAATAAGGGGTACAGCAGACTAGGGTGCCCACATTTGACACCCTGTTTTCTGAGATGACTGTGAGACTGGGAGCCCGAGAGAGAGGGAGAGAGGGAGAGAGGGAGAGAGGGAGAGAGCTGCCGGAGATCATGAAGTGCTGACCGATCGAGTGCCCCATCACTTCGAGATATGCCAGACATTTCCCTCTGTCGCTCGCATTGATTTGGAAAGTGCGGCATGATTTGATAGAGTAGGCATTAACCTAAAGGTGTCGTGCGCAACTTACGAGTGGCTTCTGCCAACTCAACAAGTTCTTTCCTTCTTAGCTCATCGGCTTCCTCTTCTGCCCTTCTTTGCCTCTCTTCTTCTGCCCTCTTTGATTCTTCCCTAATTCTTTCGAGTTCTTTCTCTTCATTTTTCCTTCGTTCCTCCTCCACCCTCCTTGACTCTCTTTGATCTCTCTTAATCTCAGCTCGCTCTTCTTTGCTCAGTCTTTATTTCTTCCTTCTTCTTCTGGCTCTTGTCAGTCTTCTTTTGCTTCTGTGGTTTAGCGGCATGAGTGGGTGGTACCTCCGGCTCTCCTTTCTCACTTACTGTCTTTTCACTCGACCGCATAGTCAGACCAGTCCGTCCAATTCCCAGAATCGGACCGTCCGATTGTGAGAGTCGGACTGACCAATTTTCATCATCGGACCAGTTGAAAATCAGACCAGTTGAATTCGATTCCCAAAATCGGACCAGCCCAACAAGTCAGACCACGTGTCCGAGTCCTAAACTAGAGCCACTCGACCCATTGCAGTGGTCGGGACCACTCCCCGTCTGACTAAGGGAAGCCGGACCAAAGTAGGACCAAACCCGCCCGGCCCGTCCGATTCCCAGAATCGGACCAGAGGACCAAAGCCTAAATAGAAGGTGACTCACCTTGGCCACAGTCCTGGGAGTCCTGGTGACGTCTCTGACCCTCCAGGGAACCCAGTTTGATCTTGGAAGTTGGATACCAGACAAGGTGACTGAAGATCCACCCCAAATAGCTAGACACCGGGCTGACATAATCGGGATTGGATGCAACGTTCGGCGACCGGGCACCCAACTAACCAACCCTGAAGCAGGATAGGGAATGCAGCAGGGTCTTTCTGTAAGACTTTAGAATGGCCAGGACCTGCACTTGAAGCCACATCATGCCACAATCGAAGGCAGTGAGGCGGAGCCTGCATCAGGCATTTAGGGCATCCTCACCTCACCTCCTGATTTCATCACCTAGGGTGCACTACAAGGAAAGGAAAAGCCTGCTTCCACACTGAGCACTAGAAAGCACTAAGCACAAGTTGTGGATAAGATTAACAATGATTTTTAGTAACAAAAAGCTTAACAGGAAATAATAACATCAAGGAGCCCACTACTAGGAGAGGATCCCAAGGCATAGCGGGCGAGTAGGGACGCCGCCAGAGCTAATCAAGTTGATCGATGACCCAGTGAACCGGGAAGCAGAAGCAATGTCAGGATCCCAAGGCGGACCAGGAGAGGACAGACTGGACTTGGGAGAATTTCCAGTCATGGTGCAGGAGTTAGTCAACGAGTATGACCTGCTGGCCAGGACGGTGGTTCAGGGTAGGCCGGTAGAGGAAGTAGTAGCGGCCCTAGAAGAGGAACGAAAAGCAATCAGAAGGGCACTAGAGAGCATGATCGCCTATAACCACGAGCAGAAGACTAGGAGACTCCAACAAGACATGGATATGTACGAGGCCTGGCGTGTGCTAGCCCTGGCTGGAGCAGCTAAGGCAGGACCTAATGCGGAGAGAGAGCGGGCAGTGGAGGCTGACTTGTCATTAAGTGAACTTGTAGCTAGGTGGCTCATGGACAACACATCCGCTGAGCAGGGCGCAGCAGCCTTAGTCACAGCCTTACTCTTAGGATTAGGGATTACACAAGGGGCAAAGGGGAAATCTAGGATCCCTATAGTGGCAAAAAAATTGGACAAGTACGAACCTAGCAATGACCCATATAGCTTTGTGGAGCAGTCTGAACAGGTTTGTGAAGCAAACGGCCTCACAGACCCTGCACAACACTCCCAAGCTTTTGGGCTGTGCTTAGGAGACAAAGGGAGGGTGTGGTACACCAGCCTGGATGCAACCAAGCACGGGAACTTTGCCCATCTTAAGGACCACTTTATCAAGAGGTTCTCTGAGGAAGAATACTCCGACAACCTCATCGTCCGCTTGATGAATGTCAACCAGAGAGAAAAGGAGGACGTAAGAGACTACGTCACACATGTATGTAGCCTCTTCAAGAGGATCCCGGCCAATGAGCGACCTAATGAGAAGGCTGTGTCTACAGTGTTCATAAATGGAATCCGTAGCGAGGAACTCTACAAGGCCTTGGCTAGTAACTCCATCCTACACAGAGACATGCTAGCTAGGGTTTTTGATGAAGCAATAAGAGTAGACGACCAGCTGAGGGAGCAAAGCATGAGGAACACGAGTCAAGACGGTGCAGGTAAGAGGGCTTCAAAGCGATCAACGATGTTGGGTGAGAGAGAGAGCTCTAGCGCGTGGGATAAGGGAAAGGGAGTTGACCAAGACCAGGACCTGGCGGAGGTGAGAATGGAGCTTGCATGTTTGCAAGAACAAATAAGGAAGCCTACGCGAGCCCACGTGCAGTGCATACACTGTGGTGGAAACCACCTTCCAACCGAGTGTCAAGATCCGAGATCTAGACTATGTTCAAATTGTGGTAGGTTCGGACATGACGCGTTGCACTGCAGATTGCCCAGGAGGCTTTCATACGCTCAGCAATACAACCCTCCTTACCTAGGCAACAGGCCATCTAACTTCCTTGGCAGGGGAGCCCAGCTGGCCCTCCCAGCACCAAACGACACGAGACCAGCCATCCCTAGGCTAGAGATGAACCCAACAGGCATACCCAGACCACCAGGACCCTACGTGACCCAACCACCGAGTGACACTCCTGTTCATTATGTGGACCTGATGGACTATCGATCGGTACCGGTGATGGCGCTGGACAGAGGAAGAGGCAGAGGCTTTGGAGGACCAAGCCAGGACCCAATCTCATGTTGGACCTGCAGTCATCTAGGCCATATATCATCATGCTGCCCAGAAAGGGAACATGCAAATCAGGACAAGGAAGACCTTAGGTGCACTGAATGTGGGATCACACACTTGTTCCCTGACTACCCTAGGCGGAAGCCATCAGCCAGTCCAGCCAACGTGCCCTTCATGCCCTTGGGGCTGTTTGGCGTAGAGACCTTTGGTGGAGAGGACACACCCATCCCACTGCATGTCATGACGCGAGCGCAAACAAGACGAACATGCATCTCACTGCCTGGGCCAAGTAACCTAGATGCTGCCTCGCTGGGAAAGAAAAGCCAGAGGAGAAGGAGAAAGAGAGCAGATGCAAGGATCACTCTTAAGACTGAGGAAGCTACGACCTTAGCGGGGGGAAGAGGGGTCACAAACGCCGAGGCAGAGACCTCCGCCCCCAAGACCGCGGAACTAGGTAGTGCCGCCCTTTGACTGTAATAAGAGATCCCTTGCAAATCTTCCATATATGGTCACCAAAGATCACTCTATAACCACAATAATCAAGTTATCCTATATTGATTGAAGTTTTTGTTAAGTTTGAAAAATTCTATACATTTTACAAGACAAGAAAAACCATTTGGCAATGACAAGTGTATATCCCCAATGCCAACAATGTTGCATGCATAGTTATTTCCAAGATAAATACATCCTCTCTTTCCAACATCATAAGTAGTAAACTGCTCTTTATGTGGAGTGACATAAAATAATGCTCTAAAATCCAAAATGTAGTTTTGAGACACACCATTACCCATAGCAATGAAGAATGCATCACCAAAAGAGGATACATACATAGGGTAGAGTCAAGACCAAAAGTGTATTTATTCAGCTTAGCAAAATCTAAAATGCCTTCAACATACATGGAGAGATTCAAGTAGGTATTAGAATAGTCTCTAATAGACATTTCTCTTTGAGCACATGCATACCATCTTCTTTAGAGCCTTTCTTTTTCCAAAGAAAAAACTATAGCGTACCCACCTTAATTATGTGACGAGTAATATTTTATTAGTCGCCCAGTGTTTATATTCCAACCGTCGCCATCCGTACTCTAACCAGAATGATCAAATTTTGTCTCAACTAGTTAACCTTAGGTCTACCCCGTAGGGGAAGCATCCTACCGTTACCCACGGAGGACCGACCTGAAGGTTCCTAATTGATATAATAGTCACCTATCAACAACTAGCTCACATCCGAATGTGTCCTTCAAGAGGTTTCTTGTCTGGAAGGATCAGCAATTACCCTTGGTTCATGGAGTACAATGCTTTTTTCCAGTAACAGATTAAGGATTTATGAAATCCCTCGTAGTGTGCTCAAGCACAACCATTGTACCTTTTCGCTAATATAATGTACAGTTTGGGTTCTGAGACCAAACCCTAGGTAAGTCAGCGAATTGGCCCTTCCTAGAGTTTCTTTCTAGCATTTGTTTTTGGGAAACCTCTCGGCTAACTGAGAACACCCTACCATAGGACTGGATTCGTCGAGAATCCATCCACCCGCTTCTCTCTATGGAAGTTCTTAGTTATCTAATAACCTACCACATTACCTGAAACATATAAAAATATATTTATTAATTAAAATCCCGTTATGCACAGTTATTCATTTACGTAATTTAATCACAGACATACAATTAGAATCAGACAAATTCATTGATTATGTTCCATAATGTGTGTTCTCCCACCCATACAGGAGAAAAATAACAATTTCACATACTCCCTCATCCAACACATATGCACGTCACCAAGATCAAATCCACCTATAGCTAACATTTATAGGTGTCCTAAGTAGAACTCATGCCATACAGGGGACCAAGTAGTTCCTAGGTACGAAAAGGATTTACTAACTAGAGCCCCCCTAGCACCCTAACCACCTCCTACTTAATATGATTCCTATTGGAAGACCTCTTGCCATCGGAGCCGGTCCATGCTTCCGCGGCAGTAAAAATATCCCCTCTTGGTATGGGGATTCAACACCTATCCTTGGGGGAGGTATAGAGCTCCTCAATTTTTATATGTTCCAATACTTAATTCAATCAGGGTCTAATATAGAAAATCACAAACAAGATTGATGTCTTCAAGCAATTATGACTTCAATCAATCATGCAACTTTCAAAAAAACCTGTGGTATCGCAATTGGTAAAGGGTTGTTATCTATTCTAGTGACTCCGTTAGTAACTTCCATTCTTGCAACTCTAGTTGTTGCTTCCACGTTAGTAGGATCATTCACAATTTTTGCTTTTGAATTCTTTTTCTTTGTTGCCATGACGGAAATATGATTCATAGAAAAAGAACACGACAGTAATACTGACTAGCAAAGGTGTAAGACTCACAATGATGATGATGGTTATTGCGGGATTCGATGATGTAGGCCTCGCAGATGGTTCTTCTTGCTTCGTGGAGAGCAATACTTCTCTCTCTCCCTCCTTGGCAAGCAAGGGTAAGAACAAGGGTAGCTCTTTCTCTAGTATAGAGCAAGAGCAAGAAAATAGGTATGATCTCTCTCTATTTAGTAGACAGAATAGGGACGAGAGTAGAGGTATGAATTCTAACCGGATCGATAGAATAGGATAAGGTTCTTCAGTGTCTTCTATTCTCAGATTAGAGTAGAAGAGAATGAGAGACCTTCAGCATATCCCCTTCCTTGGGTTAAATGTAATGATACCTCTCCATCTTCCGAAATAGAGTCTCCTCCTTCCTGATCAACGTCTTGTCCTCATCAAGATTTCTCTTGTCCTCCTCTCCTGGTATGGAGCTAGATGTCACACGGAATTCAAACAAGGGTTCATGAAGTCGCTCGTCGCAAGGGCGTGAATTTATTCTCACGATGTTGGAACTTTGTAGGCGAGGGGCCTTAAAGCATGTCCTTAAATATTCTCTCCGAAATGTTTGGACCCATCTAAAGTGGGAATTAAGTAATCTAAACATGATACTAGAGATTTCACACTATTCTAGTAAACCGGTCCTGCTTCCTATAAATCCTGTAAAGATTCTATAGTTCTTCCATGTGTAGACGTGCAGCACCATGTATACACATATTAAAATAAACTAAGTAATGGGGACATTACAGAAACAAAAACATCAATCTCATTGTTTTCTTGAACTCTGCCCAAGTGAGAAAGTTTTGCCTAGTCTTCTGTATGTAATGCCACCAAGTATGGGTGTAACCTTCGAGATGAAGAGCCACAAAATAAATCTTAGCTTCTTCACTTCTAGTATAAAGGCTGAAGTACAATTCAAGCTTATTAATCCACTACTCCCATTCCGAAGGTAAAGTATTATCCCCTTTGAAATTAGTGATATTGATCTTTTCCTTATATTCTTTTTCATTCTAAGATGGATGCCCATAAGAATGCTGACACCGTGAATCTTTGTTCCATGAGTTTTGCCTAAAAGTAGGTAGCCCAAAACCATGAGATGAGGGTTGACCATTTGAAACATGTCACTTCATGAGCTTGAATATATACACAGAAGCAAAGACATTACCTTAAATCCCTAAATTCAAATTTCTAGATTAGGTTCCACCATCTCTCAAACATCTTAACTTCATAACCATCCCCTGGGGAAACCACTCAACATCTTTACACACCTTTGCTAAATATACCTTTACAGTCTACCACAGCGATATCGTGGTATCAAATTGAAAGACCAGCTGATTTGGCGTGCTCAACTGATCTGATAATTGGGTCGCTTCATGCACTAGAATTTGTACACAGAAGCAAAGAGATCGACTTTCAATCCCTGAATTCAAATTTGTAAATTAGGTCCAACCATCCCCTTTAACAGCCTTAATAGAAGCCATCGGTTATTAATTTATCTTAACATCCTCACAGTTCTGCACTTGAAACTTCACGTTTATTCATTCCAAACAAGTTTGTACAAGGAAACCTTCTAAGAAAGACTAACTAATACAAATTTCAATCAAGAAATGGCTCTTCAGTCTGTACACAGTCCGTCAGATAGCTCTTACAAAAAGTAGAGGATCAACTCCCACAGAGGTGACACAAAAAGTAAGATAATGCCAATCGTATTGGAAATGCCATGCCTTTCAGAAAAGGCACGGCGAAATCCGCCGGCAGACCTGATGTGCTCTTGTAGAAGATAGACACCAATACCGAGACTGATCACATATCCAACAAAATTAGCTCTTAGGTCATTGGCCAACAAACTTGGCGCAGCAACCAACAGAAGAATCAATGCTGCAGGAAGCTCCAGCCAATCTATGTACAGATCAAGTCACATCCAAGATCAATATTCAATGAAATCCACAACAAAATGTCCCACTCACAGAAGAAAATGTATCTAAGGTCATATCACAATTCTGTACCAGGAAAATGGCGTGGGAAGAAAAGACGCACAACAATAGCAATAAATGCAATCCACCTTCCTACTTCACCCCTGCAAAAAAAGGAGCAAAATTCAGTAAACTCTGAAACCTAAAAATAAGGATTTGTACTTCATACTTATAAATGGAGTCACGGTGATCTGTAATACGAGTCATGCAAAGACTTGCTTCATGTCCAAAGAAACACAATGAAATATTGACAAGCTATGAAACTTGTAAGTTGATGGAAGTGGCACCTAAAGAGGTTAAAAACGATTGATGGAAGATTCAGAAAAATGTAAGGCACCAGGAGGGCTGTCAGTATATTGGTTCGCCAGTTGGTCCTGTCAAGAATCAGCAAATATCTGCAAAATAAACAGCATAGTGTTTACTCCAAGAACCGACAAAAGTACTCAAAAATAGTTACCGAAAGCATACAAACCATCCAGATGAGACTAATACTAAAAACATAAGTTGATTGAAATCAGAGAAGCTGCTACCTACATTGAACACCCGAAGAATTGTCTACCTCTACTGTGCACCACCTAGATTTACCGTATCCTTGTTCCTGAACCTTAAGTCATCAGTTTGCCCAGTCCACCTCGATCTTGGGGGTGGCATAGTGCGAAAATAGAGGGGGGGCATCAATCTAGGCAAACTTCTGACTTCAGATATGTTTGAACCTTCCTTCATCACATGTTTCTCTCATGTGGCACCCAAAGCCACATTTTTTGGGCATGTTTCTTCTTGACCTGGCAAACTGCAGAACATTTCTGCCCCATTTACCATTTCAACATGCAGACACCTCTCTTTTAACTCCAAGGCCCAAGGCCCCCAGGCAAAGGAAAATGGAATACGATAATGGATGAGAGAAGTGCTACTATGTCCTCAGGTTGTAACTGTGAAGCTCCCATTGTGAAGTATAAAGTTGGAGAGATGCACTACCCTTTGGACAAGAAACTTATTGTTAGAATTTGCAGCTGTTAGAATTTGCAGCTTGCCCTTTGCGCATCATTAGTAGTTGTGTGGAGAATGATCCACAGAACAAATAACAATTCGCACATCATAGAACAAGGTATAGATGTTCCCTTTTCCCACACTTTCCAACATTCATGACACGTTATGCAACAATTTGATATAGAGCGAAGGTTAATAAGATCTGAAAGGCCAATGGAAAGGAAAGCTGTAGAGGTATTCTTTATAACCAGGGCTTCCAATCTTGCTGGTACGCGTTTAGCTGTCAGACAGCACTGACATGGTGTAACCCAACTATGAGAAACATATGACTCCACTCTCATGGCAGGAAAAGTCTGTAGTAAGGAATAAAACTGGTTTGTAACACCTGGTTCATGGGAGATAGTATCTCCCTAACAACATGATCAGACACTCACTACAGGTTCCCAACGATCATATAACTGTCTTGAGGACTGGTAACAGACCCTGCAAACAAGTCGTCCAAGTGCGTTGCTACAATGTATCTGGGAGGCGCAATTTCATTTGGATGGCATAGTGTTTAGTATGGTATAGGTCCCCAACGATCATAGAACTGTCCTGAGGACGGGTAACAGATCCTGCAAACAAGACGACGAAGGGCATTGCTACAATGTATCTGGGGGGCGCAATTTCACTTGGATGGCATAGCTTTTAGAATGGCATATAGGTAAAAGTAATCCAAACATAGAATACTTTCACATTCCCCCCATCCACTTCTATGAGTTAGGATCTCACATATTCATGATTGCAGGCAAAAGCTAACTACGCAGGGTAGCTTTCCCAAGAACCTCATTATGATCTAGTCTTTGTTAAGGAGCAAGATCAAAGAGATGTAACAAATTTTCATGTTACTCCTGAAGGGACAAACGTGTGTAAGGAGATAAATATCCGGATTTCTCAGACCCGACAATTTCTCAGAAAGAAACAATAATTCTGCAAGAGGCCCTGCACGACTAAGCAAGGCTAACGTTAAGCTGTGGTACCAACACTGCCAAGACTGTAGGGCAAGGCATTTACTGCCACTATTCAGTAGTGTCCGATAGTCGACATTTTCCTCTAAGCAGCTGATCTGTACTATATGGTATACGATGCTGCTTAAGAATTTATAACCGCAGCTTATGTGCATTTAGAACCATATACCTTTACAGGAAGGAGGCATACGGTTACACTATTGCGTGAAGCAATCCATCTTAACGGCAGAATGTTTTTTCTCAGGTGGATGCAGTATCTACACGGAGTCAGGCACACTAACGGAAGCCTTCTCTCTCTCTCTCTCTCTCTCTCTCTCTCTCTCTCTCTCTCTCTCATATTCATATACCAGCCACTTACATAGCAGCAATGGAGGCCAGCCATCTGAGGAGGGAGACTGATGTGGAGCCAAGGACAACTATCTCCGCCAAGTGCCGACCAAGGTTCCTGCTCGCAATGGCGAGATCATTCACGTCCGAGGAGACGGGGTCGTTGAAGAGACCGGCCTTCAAGGAGAGAGAGCTGTGCATTCCGACCATGGCGTCTGAGGTACGAGGAAACCCTAACAGGCACACGACACACGAGACGAGAAACGGGTTATGAAAGCCGGCTAACTGTTGATACAATGCGAGAGAGTGATTGTGTGGGTGTGTGTGGGTGTGTGAGTGTGTATGTGTACTATGTGGTAGGGTGATAGAATAGGCGAGATGAGAGAGAGAGAGAGAGAGAGAGAGACAGCGAGAAAGACTTTTGACAGCTTGCCTTGTCTTGCGACGTGGCATCCCCACACCTCTAACCTGTCCACCTGGCACTTTTTGTTTATCTTCCCCATGATCTATCCATTAAAAATAGCTGGACCCATGCATGATGCCCCCTCCCCCTACCTTCACAAGAGCCAACTTGGTCTCCATACATAAAATTGCAATCAACAATATATATCATGTGAACAAGCACCTATGTTCCATAGATAGAATTGCAATCAAGAATATATATATATATATATCACATGTGAACAAGCACCTATGTTCCTATAACAGGGCCTTGCGAGTAATAGGTAATAGCATTCGCTCGTGAGCAAGCTTCCACAAAATGTGTAGACAATTCCCATATCGTGAATTACAATTACATCATCAACTTTCTGCGAAGGGGGTATTGCCACATGCGATTGGGGGCGGGGGCCTGCTAGTCCCCCAACCGCACCTTGCTAAGTATGTGGTGCCTTTCCAGCACAAGCTCATTATGCTAAACACTGAATGGAAAAATAAGAGAAAATAACCCCCTTTCCCTTGTGGAAAAATGCCAAAAACTTATTCTGCAAGGTAGTGAACATCAAAGTGTGGCCAATACACAAGCACTTGCATCGTCTTTGAGGATAGCTCCTATTGACAGAGTACCCCCCACCCCCCTATTTGGGTGCACATCATGGACTCACTAACGTGGCTCAAGTTTATTGGTCGATTCTCCTCGATTAGGGTTTCTCACCTCGCCATATCAAGGTTCACCATCATCTTCCCTTCCATGCATGGATGGAGCAACCACTAGTACAAAAAGTCCAACGCGCAATTCAATTAACATGTGTGGGGATGCTCTCTAGGAGTGCATATAAGTGGGAGGGCGAAAAATAGTGAAACCTATTTGGATGGAAAATAATGAACCCTCTCTAAATGTAAGAGCATTCGTTCATGTGTATTTCATAATCAACCTAAAATTGCCATGCATGCATTTAATATTAACTATCGCTTTTAGCCATAATGAATGTACCTCGAGAAGGGCATGATGAGCCTTTATGGCAAGACCAAAAGGATGGGGGGGCCTCTCATTGATCCTTCATCCAAATCTCACCAACATAAAGCCCACAAAAGAAATCAAATGCCCCTCAACCCCTTTGGGCTGCAACACATGAGCTTTAACCAATATGGTCCACCATGTAGAGACAACTTACCATTCAAAAGATAAGTCTAAGAAAAAAAAAAGTAAGTGAACAATATTGACAACACCATTGCATACAATTCCACCTAGTTTGCAAACACGTAGTTCCACTTGGTAAATCCCATGTCCACGTAAAAAGGCAATTGGATGCCATGTAGTCACTTGACCACACAATCTAGTTGATATCATGTCCTAATGTAATAAAACTAGTAACAGAATAGGTGCCAATTGCAAAACATTGTGATGAGACAAAAAGAGGAACATGCTTTGGTATAAGCGATATTATATCTACCATTATAGTCCTTCAATGTAATAAAAATGTTGAAAAATAGAAAATATTAGAATGAAATATGCACAAACATAGATCTAATATTAGAGTCATTCCTCCACAAGGGGGGGAAATGAAGATATTTTGTAACTTGTGACAAGGGTGTACATGATTAGCCCTTCTCCCCACCCATGTGAGAGTGACTTGTGTTTGTACTTCAAGAGAAAATAAGGTGAAGAAATTGATCGCCAAATACTTCTCATTTTGGGATTTTAAAAAATGCAATCCAACTATCTTGTCCCTCTCCTTGTCTTATATCAAAGTTAACGAAAGTCAAGCTTCAATTTAATACATGTGACAAGCCTTACAGTAGAAGCAATCTATTATATGGCTACACCTCAAACATGATCAACACCACACATATGTAACCTCAAAAGGAAGTAAAGTCATACTTCATTAGATGATTCCACAATCTCATGTCTTTGAAACCCCACACTAATGATGATGGAGAACATTAGGACCTTTTCTTGTGTGGATCTACTCAAAGTGGCAACACAAATATTGAGAAAGAAAGGAAGTTAATGAGCATTCTAGCTAATGTCAACTTATTAGTTTTAAAAGGATGAGGAGAGTAAGAAGGATACGGACATGACAATACAAAAGTGCAATCCCAAAAAGTGGAAGCTGGGTAAGAGGGATTGAATTTGTGAAGCATTGTAGCTCATTGTCCATGTGATGTTTGCTAAGACAATGTATCTAATAATATAAATGTGTGGAACTAGAGGCCATGTCAATTTTTTGGTGAAAAGCATATGGTTTTTAGTAGAGATATCCCATATGCAACTCACCGCTCTCTCAATTGCAAATTCACTCAATATTGAGGAAAAAGGTTTTATCCTTAAAGGAATTTGCAACAACACAAATCAACCAAATTGATTAGCACTTAATAAAATATTGTTTATCACATACAATTTGGAGGGTAGTAGGGGCTTTTGGATTTGGACAATGCCTAGGGGGCATCAATTAGTAGTCTAATGATGAAACCTTATCTAGAAATTATCAATAATGATCTTCACCTTTTGTGTGCTTCCAAGGTAAAGTTACATGCAAGGGCAAATAAACTGACACGTTTTAACAAATGCTTAATATCATATCTACACATAATTCTAAGCATGTTTGTTGCATTGTCGATACAACTTAATCAATAGATTGTGGGTCAATTATCCTTATTTGAAAATGTGTAAGTATGTTTGTATGTGAAAGAGTTAAAATGGTATTCAATATGTGTCCTTCAAAATGACAAATAATAATTGTCTAGTGATGGACCTACGACGCAAAACATGCATATGCATTTGTATAGCAAGGTGATACTTGTCACATGGTTCTTCTAGAATCAAAGAGATTAGGAAGGAGTAATTATGCAAGGAAAAAACATTCATGGAAAGAGCTAAAATATCAAGGATAATATAAGCATACTATACTACCTTCCAAATGCTAGGGCTTCGATTTGGGAAAGCCTACATAGTCCCCATGATATTCCTCTCCAAAATTGTCAATAGTAGTGCTTATACCTAGTTAAGTAACATATTTACTCAATATTCCATTAAGTTGAATTGAAGTTGTGCAATTCACCATAATTATTTGGGTAACAAAAGATGATCGATTCTATCAAAGGTCCTATATCATATTCATTGACTTGGATGTGGCTTTACAAATCAAAATGTCACACATGGAAGTGGATGTTTAGCAAGCTTATTATTAAGAATGCATTGTCATTATCTCATGAAAGGCAGGCCATGATTGATCTTTTGAAATAACTTTTGCCTCATAGACCTATGAATTGCATGCATTGTGTGCTTTTTAGCTAACTATGGATTCATAAGCATATGAAAGATAATGGTGAATGTGTATTATTTAAGTAATATTTGAATATTTTTTAGAGTTCATTCCTCTAAGTAATCAGACATTGTGTTAAGCATACCACTAATAATTAGACATGGTGTTAAGCATAAGAATGTAGTAGCAATAGCAAGAGATTTATACATTAAAAGAGTCATATAGTCAAAAATATATTCAAATGCATCGAGCATTTCATAAGATACATTCACAAAAGGGACTTGAAGTTTTGGTTGTTCATAAGTGTATTTGTCTCTAACGTTTGTCCATTACATTTGGGTGCTTTAGATTAAGAATTTGCTCATGTAGGGCAACATACACCTCATAGCTTCAACCTATCTAAAAGGCTCTAGTTGTATTAACTTGAAATAAGGGCACAAAAGAGCTTACTTGCACTTCCCATTGAACTCTACTAAATTTGGTTTTATTGAATGGAATAGTTGTCAATTTACTTACACTTTGCTAAAACATTGAAACTAATATATTGTTATTTTCTATCCCAAAACATGCCACATTAATCACTTTCTTGGGTATTTAGGCAAGGTCCAAAATGGGCCTCATCCCAAGAGAATAAGTTAGGTGAACATAGCCAAACATAGGAGCCCACTAGTGTGGCTACCTTATTATTGACAAAACATGGGTTATCACATATAGAAAAACATGAACATTGAGGAACCTTCACATGTAGCATAAACTTAACCATCACTTGCTAAAGTTTAGAATATATATCATGAGATAAGACTATATTACTTATTGCTAAAGGTTAGAATACAAAACATAAGATATATGAATGCATTATGAGCATGATACTAAATTTTTGCATCCATACTTTTCTTTATGATAGTGGTTGATGACATTGATGGACTTTGCTTGATCCCTCCTACGTGGTCTTCAATCATTGATGTTGTTGATCATAAGCATGAGTGTTGACATAACCTAAGAAGCACTATTTTGTGCAAATCTTTCATAGGATGGATACATTTTGACCTTCATGTATACATGAGTAGATGCACCTAGCCATCATCAGGTTTATAATTTTCATACGTGAGCTAGAGTGCATGTGCCTTTGTTTTACAAAAAAGATTCAACATACATTAGCCTTTTGGTCGATCCTGGGTGCGTGCTTGGCATACATCAATTACTTAAAACTAAAGACATTACAAATCTTGATCATAAACCATATACCAAGGGGAAAATACCACATTGAGAAACAAAAAACATTATATGCTTTAGATTGTAGAGTTGGCTTTGTTTCTTGAGGTTATAATGCCTCATATTAGTAAAAACACGGTTAAAAAGAAGAAATGAAGCAATAAAATAATTGCAAATAGTAGGAAGAATAATACTAATTGCAATAATAGGAAAGACAACATTGCAAATTGTAGGAAGGAAATTACTAATTGCAATTTACCCTTTTACGCTAGGTGACACATACCACATATTTTCCAAAGGCAAATTGCCAATAATGTGAAAACAAATAATTGCTTTCTACACGTTCAAGTGATGCATTACTAAATGCAATGTACACGAGTGAGTTACTCTTGGGGAACTAGTAATCAAGATTTCTATTTGAAGAGCCCAAGGAATAAAACTCCCCCAATAAACAAAAATTATTACCTATAATTAGTTTTTGTAACATTAGCTTAATTTGTGAATAGCACTTCTTGAGAATTCGTAGAAGAGATTACTCATTTCTATTTTACTAGGTAATTACCTTTGGTCAATTTGTGGTGTGAGTTACCCACGTTGTTTCATTAGATGATTTGCCTTCAAAAAAATTTGCAGTAATATGAATATAATTCTTTTGTAGTTTGGGATATACATTTTATTATTTTTGCTTGTTAATTTATTCTAGTTATACTATTATTAACATGAGATTGATACACTATTATTACTAGAGTAGTTATATTTGTTTTGGCAAGTATATTGTTAACAATGAATAATACTCATTTAATCATTTAGAGGTGTATTTTCCCTAGACATTAGTTGAGGGTCATCACATTTTGTATTAAGCACTACATTTTTCTTTGTGCCCTAGTTTATGGTTATATTTTTGTTAAGGTTGATTGATGACATAAACTAGGGAAAGCATCTCTATTTTTTATCAATATATTTTGAGAACCATACTTTTATAATTGATGAGAAAGTGTACAACAAAACATATGGTGCAATCTTCTCCCAAATAGAGAGTTCCACTAGGGTATTGCTTGTAATAAAAGCCTTTTCCAATAATTTTGCATTCATAGAAATGCTTCAACTCAAATTCTATTTTTGGGTTAACTCCTCTCACATACAGGCATCAATTTAGAACCTTCATTAGAACTTGATGCAAAGTAGAATTTAAGGTCCCAAGATCTTAGAGTGGTACCTTTGAGGTATTATGAATAATAATACCTCATAAGTATTGGGATCAAGCCAACCTTCACTTTTCTTTGCTTAGACTTGTCTTTTGGATTCTAAAGCCTTTACAAACATGTTTTTTGAATGTTGTTGCAGGGGGGAATTTTTTAGCGAGCTTGCTTGGGTGAGCTTTTGTGGATTGTTTCAAATTTTGGCAAGCTTTTGTACCAGGATTTATATCCATGACATCACAGTTTATACACATAACTACCCACAATATTGCAATTTGGAAAACACATTACCACACAATACATAATAAAACCTACACCAAAAGTTGGTTCATAAAATTGCAATTCCAACACACAAACCCAACTAAGTGGCAAGCTCAGGCGCCCAAGACAAATAAAGAGAATGTTGAAATGTTGACCTAATATGTAGGTAGTCTAGTTCGATGAAGGATGGTCAATACATCCCCACTAGAAAGTTAGGGTTGGTGCATGATCATGTCTTCCTTTTCATGTAGGCCCAAAATCCTCACAAATACAAAGTATAAATGTTTGTATGCTAGGTAAAGCTTACTAGCACTCTCTCCTTTTTGAAAATCAAGGCATGTGCAAGAAGGCTCATTTTTATATGCATGTCATATAGCCCACCAATATTCATGGCTACATGGAAAACAACTTGTTCGATATGCTCAATGGTAACTTAATTTATAAGGCTCGCAACAATACTTTGTGCAATTGCAACTCTTTTGGTTGCCTCTTGCAAAACCATGTGTCTCCACTTTGTAGACCTTGATGACACTAGGGATGGAGGACTTGATGGAGTAGGTATTGTTGTGCATATGGTAGCACTTGCTCTAGTGGCCACATGGCCTACTCTCAAGTTTTATATGCACCTCATATAGCCCACCACTGCCTATGGCTACATGGAAAACAACATGTTTGAGATCCTCAAATGGTAACTTAATTACAGGACTTGTAACCATACTTTGTGCAATTGCAACTCTTTTTGTTGCCTCTTGTGAAACCATGTGCCTCCATTTTGTAGACCTTGATGACACTGGGGTTGGAGGAATTGATGGACTAGGCACTTGCTCTAGTGGCCACATGGTCTACTCTCTTTGTATTTGTTTCTAGTCTAAATTGTGCATTCTTCAAGCTACATATCTCTTCATGTGTGATATTTGTTCATGCATCCAACTTCCAAATAAGAGGGATTCCTGAGGTAGACACTA
Source organism: Lygodium microphyllum (assembly GCF_053477565.2). Classification (NCBI taxonomy): domain Eukaryota; kingdom Viridiplantae; phylum Streptophyta; class Polypodiopsida; order Schizaeales; family Lygodiaceae; genus Lygodium; species Lygodium microphyllum. The sequence goes on along the minus strand of NC_141149.1, from coordinate 118,408,358 downwards.
TATTTTTATCCACATAAGTATGAGTAATGTTAGTTGGACAAAACCACATGATCTACACCTTCAGGCCACCCTTTCTTGGATGTTGTTTTTAGAGAAGCAGCTCATAGCCATGACACCCTATGAGTAGTTTTGTGGTAACTTGCCACACTTGATCTTCCCATTATTCAATCCCATACATCTACAACCCAACAGAGCCTTTTGTATTGCCCACAATGTTGGATTGATGCCATGCTCCACAACAATAAATTTCTCTATTAGTGGAGTCAATTATTGTGCGGTGTAGAGTTTCTCCATCCTTTGAGCCTCCACATATATGCTAGTGTGTATGATGTTAGAGGCACATGTAATGTATGATTGTATCCCATAAGCAAAAAGAAGGGAGTTTGTCTAAGATGAAATCTATAAAAGAATGTACTTAATATAAAATCAAGTCTCTTTCATGGTATCATTATTCTCTATTTGTTCTTCTTTCCCCTACATTCCTCTCTCTTCCTCTTACTCAAACCATGTTTTCTAACATGGCGTGAGAGCCTCATCCTTGAGATGTGTGAAGTAGAGAGACATGCATAAAAGTTCAAGCATTGAAACTATTGTTGTCCAAGAAGGCTAAAGCATGGAGTGAAGGCTTGCATGAGTGTAAAGTCCATTTGGGTTTTTATTGAAGGGGTTTCCATTTAAGAAAGTATTAAGGTATATCTCCCCCATTTGCTCATCTCATCAAAACCTTTGACTCCTAAGTAAAGAGCTAAAAGACAAATCTTTTAATGAAAATTTGTAGGTTGGATCTAAATAATTACGACTCCTTGACTTCATCAATAAATAAATTTAAAATCTTATAATAAAAACATAGGAGAAGATGAAACCATTGTTGCACTACTTATAGCATGGATAAACTTAATAAGGATATGAGTTGCCATCCCAACAACTAGATTGAATGTCTCTTCATAATCTATGCCATATGTTTGAGCATAGCCTTTTGCAACCAACCTAGTCTTATACATGCTAACATAACCATCTGCATTATGATTAATTTTGTAGACCCACTTATAGTCAATATCTTTCTTACCCTTAGGCAATGGTACTAGATCCCAAGTCTTATTGGCCTCTAATGCAACCATCTTCTCATCCGGTGTTACTGCATCCTAATGAGCATGACCAATAGCATCCTTGAAACAAGTGGACTCAACATCCTCAATCACCTTTACCATATAAACATGATTGTGAGCTGCATAACCTTCAAAAGCAAATCTTCTAAGAAGGTATCTGACCCTGCTAGACATGTCTACCATTGGATACTTAATGGAGCCTTTACATTTCCATGCGTGTTTATTGTAGAGCGGAGAAAGCGGAAAAAGATGCATCAAGAGGAAAAGCTCATGAGGAAAAAAAGAAAAGGTGCCTCACAAGAGAACGGGCCCGAAAAAAATCTAAAAGCATGGGAACAACCACCAAGAGTCCAAGGTGCAACCATGGAAGCTGAAAAAAAGCCAAAAGCAAGAAGGTACACCTTTAAATATAAAGGGACAGCCAAAATCTTTGTACAAGAGTGCTAGGCTCCCTCTTGTGCAATTTATAACCATGGACAGGTGGTAGGACTAAGCTAGGAAGTTAGGGCAAAGGGAAAAAGGGCCTAGGCCATGGCCGACCATGTAAAAAGGGGATGACCGCTCAAGGGAAAGAAGGCATGTATATAAGCCAAAAAGTTAATGGAAACTCTCATTCTTGGTGTGTGGCAAAAAACTTCTTCTTCTTCTTCTCTTCTCTTGTCTTCTTGCTTGTGCTTGAGTGAGGGAGTGTGAGAGAGTGAGGGAGTGAGTGTGTGAGAGTGAGGGATCGAGGAGAAGAAGCTCCCATTCTCCTCTCTTCATCTTCTTCTCTTCTCTTCTCTTCTCTCACACGACTATGGAGGATGGAGCTTGACGGAAAGGGATTGAGGTTGCTCGAGCTTGCATCGAGGATCGTGGAGCTATTGGTGTACATAGGAGAGGAGGGTGCTCGATTGGGCATCAAGGTAAGCTCACTACACCCCATAGGTAGGGAGAGTGCGTTGGCTGTGTGAGAGGTAGCCATGGCCGCTTAGCTTGAAACGCTTGACCAATAAGCAATCTGTAGGTCTCGAGTTGAGCAAGAGAGCTCCTTTCATTTTGGTTCCGTTGTCGGGATCGACGGATTCGAGCCTTGAGTGCCACATGCCTCGAATTGAGCATGGAAGTAGGGTTTCATCCCCAAACCGATGCTTGAGGTAGATAGGAGATTTAGGCATTTTAATCTTTGAAACAAGTAAGTATTTTGGGTTTCTGATATGTAGATGAGTAGGTTGATTTAGCCCAAGCATTATCTTGTGATTTTTGTTTGCATTTAGGTAGGATATGAGAAAAATAGTGTGAGTACACAGTAGGGTTTTTGTTGTTGTATAATAGGCTAAAACAAGGAAAAGAAGGGCCAAAAATGAAATCTTGGGTTAAATGCTGGTAAGAGGAGCAATATTAAGGTGAATGCAAACTTGGGAAGGACAATAAGAGGCTAGGAGTGGTAAGGGAGACCTCATTTTGCATTTAAGAGATTAAGGAGAGCTTGAAAGAGAGAGAGAGAGACTTGTTGAGCACTAGAGATTGGGGCACTCAATTTTGGAGCTATTCCTATGATCCAGGTATGCAAAACCCTCCCTTGTATGTCATTATTGCTATTTGGAAAGCCCTATAAGAGGCCGTGAGCCATGCGTGAAGAAATCGACAAGGATCGTTGTGTTGCATCCCATCGCCTCGCAGTCGGCGGACCATTGTGTCTTGGTTCAACTCCTAGAATTGGGCAATCGGATCATCCAATTAGGAGAGTCGAACCATCCGACTGGTCTAGTCGGACCACCCGTTAGTTGGACCCAGACCCCACGTCCAATCGGACACCCACCTCGATCGGACCACCTGGTCCGATCGGACCAAAAACTATAGTCGAACTCCCCACCAACCAGTTGGACAACTCATTCAATCAGACTTGCCTCGATTAGATTGCCCAGTCCGATCGAACCAGTGAACAATTAGACCACACGAAAAATCATACCAAACTTTGAGTCAGACTAGCTTGGTCTGATCGGACCATTTGATTAGATGCCAAACTCAAACTGTTCGATTTTGGGAATCCGACCACCAGGGAAGAACACAAAAACACTAAACCGGGACCACTTGCTCAAGACTAGTCCGGGCACATCCCAACGCACCCCTAGAAACCCAACTCGGCTTGCCGAAGCAAAAAACCATAGAAAACCGCAACTGTACAGTCTAGAAGTGACTTCTAGCAACCTGGCCAAGAGACAAACTTGACTTAGAGCCAAAAATCGACCTTTATATGGTAACTTAACCTTGATAGAGCATAGAGGGAGTAGCATAGACCCCGGACAATCCTTAGGAGCAACTAGAGACCACGCTTAAAGAGGGTAGCCATACCTGTATGATTGTTTTGTTTTGTTTGCGCACCCCATAGTGATTTCTTTTACACAAGTGCACCAAAAGAACGTAAAGCCTAATTTTGCAGCATGCACACATAGCACCAGCACTGAGTGTACATAAGTTTAAGACTATTTTTAGTAACAAGGAACACGCTTAAACTTAATAACTCGAAGGAACCCACCAGTAGGAGTGAAAGGGAAGTGGAACCCATGAGGAGGAAGCTTGGCGGTGAGAGCTATGGCGGATGGAGAGACAGAGCCAAGAGAGAGAGACTCAAAAGTGGGAACTCCAACAACCACAATGTGTGGCCAGGCCTTTCTTTATTCAAACTGTCACTAAAAGAATAAAGAATAAGTGATTGTGATAGGTGCCCGCCACCTGCAGTGTGAAGTGGCGAGTACTGTCAGTGTAGTAATACACGGGCGACTAGGCGGAGGCGCGTTTACCCCCAACAACCTCCCACTTAAAGGTGAATCTGCCCCAGTGAGAGATAAAAAGAAAAGACACTACAACATGTACACATGTACAATAGGATGAGGAAAAAGGTGACATCTCATCCAATGCCCATCAATCTCCTGACAAAGGTAAAGTGCTCAATAGTGAGGCTTTTCGTGAGCAAGTCTGCACGATTCTACTCAGTCGAAATCTTGACAAGGTCAACAGACATGTCCTCAATGACCTCATGAATGAAGTGATACCTCATCTCAATATGTTTTGTCTTCGCATGGAAGACCAGCGGATTCTTGGCCAATTAAATGGCACTCATAGAATCCGAATGTAGTGTAGGCATAGCATTTGTCATACCAAGGTTTGCAATCAAACGGCCTAACCAGATAGCCTGCTTGTTGCAAGCCTTTGTGGCTACAATATACTCGGCCTTTGTAGTAGAAAGAGTTGTACACTTCTGCACTCTAGACATCCAAGAGATATCCCCTCTGGCATAAGTGAACACATAGCCAGAAGTGGACTTCCTACTATCTGCATGTCTTGCATAATCAGAGTCAGTGTACCCCATGACTCCTGTATCCTGGCTGCCATAGCAAAGGCACATATTTGCTGTGCCCTCAGGTACCTCATGATACCCTTTATGGCATCCCAATGTTTCTTGCTAGGTGTAGCCATATAACGTGCCACAATCCCAACTACAAAAGCTATATCTGGACGGGTGGCTATCATGGCATATATAAGACTGCCCACGGCTAATGCATAGGGAATCTTGGCAATCTCGGCCCTCTGCTCATTTGTCTGCAGACAATCGGCCCGTGAAACCTTCACATGAGAAGGTAATGGACAGCCAATAGGCTTAACATCCTGCATGCAGAAGTGCTCAAGGACTTTATGAATGTACTCCCTTTGGGACAAATAGAGTAGTCCCTAAGATCGATCGCGCGTAATGTGCATACCAAGTATATGAGAGGCCTGTCCCAGATCTTTCATCTCAAAGCTCTTCTTGAGCTGAGCCTTAAGAGCATCTAGCTCCTCATGAGTTGTCCCTGCTAAAAGCATGTCATCCACATAGAGTACCAAAATCAGTAAAGAATAGTCATGGGCTTTCTTCGTGTACAAGTACGGATCCATAGCACTGTGGCTATAGCCTTATGACTGCAAGAATGCATCAAACTTATGGTACCATTTCTTAGGTGTCTGCTTCAAGCCATATAGACTCTTCTTTAGCTTGCACAGTAGGTGTTTCCTGCCAGGGTCTGCAAAACCCTTAGGCTGCTCCATGTAATCTCATCATGCAAGTCCCCATGTAGAAAAGCCGTCTTGACATCCATTTGCTACAAGTCCAGGTCAAGCTGTGCAACCAAGACTAAGACTAAGTGCAGGGTGGTCATCTTGACCACAGGAGAAAAGACTTCATCAAAGACAATACCATGCTCCTGCTTAAAACCCTTAGCAACCAATCGAGTCTTGTATGTCAGCTTGGGGTGTCCAGGGGTACTTTTCAGCTTGTATATCCACTTGCATGGCAAAGCCTTCTTACCCTGAGGCAAGGAAACCAAATCCCAAGTCTGATTATTATGCAATGAGTTAAGCTCCGATTGCATAGCCCTCTCCCAAGAGTGACAATCACCCCTGCGCATAGCCTCATCATAAGTGAGAGGCTCTCCTGCATATGTAACTAGTACATAATCCATAGAGGGTGCAAAACGGTCAGGAGATCATCTATCTCTAGTAGAACGCCTCAATCGAGGCTCTGCTGCCTGACCGACATCCTGTCTAACATTAGCATGTCTAGCATCTGGGCCATGAGCATCAAGTGATGTTGCATGCTATCTAGCTGGTTGTGGAGTGGGCTGAACGGGAGCAGGTGGCTCCTCCTGAAAGATAACTTTGTGTACCTCAACCACTTTCTCAGGCTACATATGCATTTTGTCCTCATGAAAGATGACATCATGGCTGCGGATCACTTTCTGCACCTACGAATCCCATAGACGGTAACTCATCTCTCTTGCATCTCCATAGCCAATGAAAATGCATTTGACACTTTTAGGATCCAGCTTATTGCATTTGTCCTTGGGCACATGGTAGAATGCCTCACATCCAAAGGCATGCAAATGATCATAAGAGGGGGGCTTGCCTGCCCATACCTCCTCTGCAACCTGAAAGTCAATGCCACTGCTAGGCGACTTGTTAATGAGATGCACTGCAGTAGTAACTGCCCTCAGCCCAAAAGTGATGCGGTAAGCCACCGTGGCTAAGCATGCTACGGACCCTTTCCTGAATGGTCCTATTGATGCATTCAGCCATACCATTCTAGGGTGGGGTGTAAGGGGCGGTCAACTGACGCTTAATACCCCACTCATCACAAAACTACTCAAAAGCACATAATACATACTCACCCCCATTATCTGAACTTAGGCATTTGAGCCTTTTCCCAGACCGGTTCTCTACCAATGCAAGCTAACGCTAAATGTGTCTAAGACATCAGATATTCTCTTTATGGGATAAGCCCAAACCTTACGTAAGTAATCATCTATGAAAGTAACAAAGTACTTTGCCCCACCAAGTGACTGATAGGGCATGGGCCCACATACATCTGAGTGCGCAAGAGCCAAGGGCTCACCCATGCATTTCTTACCAAACATTTTATGCGTATTTCTAGTCTGCTTGCCATACAAACAATGATCACAATAATCAAAATGCGAAGAGTCAAAAGGCGGAAGATACTGTAAAGCACAGAGCATTTTCATTCCTTTAAGAGACATATGTCCCAAAGGAGCATGCCAAAGGGATACATGGGGAATAGAACCCATAGACAAAACATGGTCCAATGTAGCTCCAAATACAAGTAAGGGATAGAGGCTGCCAGACTTGGCACCTCTTGCAAGTACAAGCCGGCCACGAGTAATCTTCCATGCAGAGTCTCCAAAAGACACAAAATACCCTGCATCATCAAGTTGTCCAACTGACATAAGGTTGTGAGTCAACGCAGGGACATGGCGTAAATCATGCAAAACAAAAGAGTTGCCAAAAGGAAACTGCAGCCTAACATCTCCAATGCCCACAATGTGAAGAGACCTATCATCACCAAGACACACAGAACCAAACATGGTACGATAGGTATGAAACCAATCTCTACAGGGTGTCACATGAAAGGACGCACCCGAATCCAAGAGCCAGCACTGTGCATACATAGAATGTATCTCAGAAGTTTGTAAGGCATCGCATGAAGAAGCTACAAGTATGTAATCATCATTTGAATCAGTGGCATGCATGACATTAACCTCTTCTATCTTCACACTGGACTTTGCAGGTACAATATTGCGCTCAGAAGACTTTCCCTACACTTTTTCTTTTCCCTTTTCCTTGTGCTTATCATCGCGCATTTTATGGCACCACGATTGAATATGTCATGCTTTCCCACAATAATGATAGGTAAGATCAAACTTTCATCCACGGGACTTACTGTGACCACGTGACTTGAACCTGGACTTCTGAGAGTCCCTGCCCTTATGATCATTATCATGCCTACCATGTCTGCCACCTCTAACGGTCAATGCATGTGAAGAGTGGGAAGCATCATTGTTTCTCCTGTTGATTTCCTCAGTCAGTAAATCACTCTCAACATCTTTGATTTTCAGCCCATCAAGCTTGTTCGTGCATATGGCAGTATTGAATACATCCCATGATTCAGGCAAGGTACCAAGTAGAAACAATGGGTGCAAGTTGTCTTTGAACTCAATACCCTGTGACAACAGACTCTTCATGATAGCATGAAATTGACTGAAATGGATGAAAGGGAGGTCCTCTCCTTCATGCGAAGGTCCATTAACTGCTTCAGCCCAATACATCTGTGTCGCAGGACTCTACTGTGCATAGAGCTCTTGAATCTTCTCCCATAAATCCCATACACTCTGATTTTCATCTTCAACAACATTATGATGGACTTCTACTGAGAGTGACATAATAATGGTAGACTTGGATAGCTCATCAGCTTCCATCCAAACATCATCATCCATATCCTCAGGTTTAAAACCCTTGAAACACAAGGGTTTAATTTGCAACTTCTGCACCAAAACCTGCCATATTTGGGACTTCCAATACCCATAGTTGGTACCATCCAATTTGGCAATGTTAAAGAGAGCTGTATCTTTCAAATGACCAGTCATACTGTCCCAAATCAAAGCAAAAAAGTAAAATTGTAGGTTGTTGTAATTAGCAAAAAATGCTCTAAAACCATTGCTAAAACTGGTTGAAAGGGTGGATTTCACCAAGAGAAGCACCTGTCCACCAAATATGAAAAAGATAACATCAAGTAGTAAGAATTACCCTCATAGAAGTGCTCAAAATCTGCAGATTTTAGCTTGCTGTAATAAGCGACAGAAGTATGTAAAATTGTCCTAAAATGAAGCAGTCTCACTGATACATATGCCACGGCAATTGCTAGGTAGCAAGATATATCCAACAGTGAGTGTCCAGGGGCAAGAAGGTACCAAGAATCGTCAATTTAACCAATCACCTATCAGGCAAGAGACATCTCATAGGTCTAGAAGTCATGCATGTAATGGGTCTCGGGGTAAGAGAAGAGACCAAGCACAAGCACAACTAATAGAGCAAGTAGCTCAATACATAACCATCCAAGATGCATACAAAACTGACAAACCTGTGACATAGATAGGTGCCTACCCCAATAGGCGTATCAAATCAGCCCACTATAGATTAACTGCAGACATAAAGCTCTCAAGAGAGCAAATGCATGTAATTGTCCCACAAGCTCAAGCTCGTCTGTAAATAAGACTCTGTGTACATCCGAATATACCAAGAGGCTCCCACGGGAAGTGAAGTTAGATGCAAAGAGAGCAAGAAACACTCTAATACATCAAATACATAGCATCAGACATGCCAAATCCCAGTAGGGTACATCTAGAGCATAAATCCCAAGCTATCTCAGACCCGTAAAGCATAAGCCTGAAAGCATTCAAAGAGCATGTAACTAACAACCAAATGTAATGCCCAGTAGATCCAAAATACTCAAATATATCTGAAGATGAAGCTCCAAGTAACGGTCAAACATGGGCAAACCAAGTGGCATCCATATTTGTCCAAGGCATAAATGCAAGAAGCCTAAATGTCAAGCAGTGACAATAGGCATAGACCGGTCCAAATCATGTCAACTGAAGCCAAATGCCAGTGAAGAACAACGAAGTTGGAGCTTAATCCAAGCTCAAAAGCATTCTGGAACCAAGAAGAAGCATTTGACAACCTCCAAATACATCAGTATGATCATTCAAACCTCCAAGAAGCACCCCGTATCCATGAACCAATGCATATACCAAGTAAATGAGCTTCAGTCCACTGTATTACAGCAAGCAATTTACTGTTAAATGAAGCTCAAACGATGCTCAAATCTGCTCCAACTCAGTTTCAAAGCATAGACATAGCATCCCATAACATTCAGGCATCACCGGGCATCAATAGACATCAAACAGGCAATGCCAAGAAGCATCAAATAGTAAATGTCAAGTGTTGCCCTATATTGACAGTCCTAGGACTATGTATACAGCAAAGGGCCAAAGGGGAAAGCACTCAAATCGATCATCGGGAGTCAAGCACTAATGCCCGGGAGTCAAGCACGGGAGGGTTGCCAAGGGTGCCAGGAAGCCGAGGAGGAGTAGGGAAATGCCAAGGAGCAGATCAGCCCAGCCCCCTAAAAATGCGCCAAAAATTTTGTTGATTGTTCCTAGGGATTGGGGGATCTTCAATAGTCCCCGAGGGCACTTGGAAATGTCAAGGGGGCTCCAATGCAGCCCAGGACGAAGCCAATGAAGGTTCAGAAGCTCGGGGAGGAGGCGGGAGATCAAAACATACCTGCAAATGAAGGTGCCATGGCTGCCATTGAAGCTCGGGTTGAAGCTCTTCAAATCCAGGCTAAAGAGAATGCCAAGCAAGCTCCAGTGCCTTTGCTCTAATACCAATTGAAAGGGAAGTGGAACCCAGGAGGAGGAAGCTTGGCGGTGAGAGCTATGGTAGATGGAGAGCAAGAGCCAAGAGAGAGAGAGACTCAAAAGTGGGAACTCCAACAACCACAATGTGTGGCTGGGCCTTCCTTTATTCAAACTGTCACTAAAAGAATAAAGAATAAGTGACTGTGATGGGTGCCCGGCACCTGCAGTGTGCAGTGGCGGGTACTGTGAGTGTAGTAATAAACGGGCGACTAGGCAGAGGCGCCTTTACCCCCAACAAGGAGGAGATCCCAAAACATAGTTAGGTGCCTTAGAGCCCCACTAATAGGACCCTTGAAGATAGTAGAGGGACAAGGATAGCAATATTGAGGACAAGGCGCTACCAGAGTTACTCAAACTAATCAATAACCTTGTGGAATAAGAAGTAGAGATGATGTCAACTGGGAGATGACCAATTGGGCTTGGGTGAATTCCCAGCCGCAATCTAAGACATGGTCAATGAATACAACTTGCTGACCAGAATAGTAATCCATGGTAGGTATGTGGAGGAAGAAGTGGCAAGCCTAGAGGAAGAGAGGAAAGCAGTTAGGAAAGCGCTGCAAAGCATAGCTGCCTACAACCATAAGTAGAGAGCTAGGAAGTTGTAGTAGGACATAGATGTGCATGAGGCTAGACGTGTGCTAGCATTAGCCGATAGAAGCAAAGCAGGACCAAATGTGGAGAGAGAGAGAGATTGTGTGCGCTAGAGGCAGACCTTACATTGAGCAAGCTTGTAACTGAGAGGCTCATGGACAACGCAACTGCCAAGCAGAGCACAACAGCACTAGCAACCTTGCTACTCTCGGGCCTAGGAATTACTCAGGGGGTGAAGAGCTAATAAAAAATTCATGCAGTAGCTAAGCAGCGAGACAAGTACCAGCCTAGTAGCGACCCACACAGCTTTGTGGGGTAGTTCAAGCAAGTTTGTGAGGCCAACAATCTCATGGACCTTGCACAATGCTCCCAGGCTTTTGGGCTTTGTTAGGCAATAAAGGTAGGACGTGGTGCACTAGCTTAGACGTAGCAGAGCGAGCCAACTTTGCATGATTAAAAGATCTCTTCATTAAGAGATTCTCGAAAGTAGGATACTTTGACAACCTCATAGTCCAACTGATGAACACCAGTCAAAAGGACAAGGAGGACATAAGAAATTATGCTACTCATGTGCGCAGCCTCTTCAAGAGAATCCCAATAAACGAGCAGCCCAATGAAAGGGCTATCTCCACCGTATTCATAGATGGAATCCACAATGAGGAATTGTACAAAGCCTTAGCAAGCAACTCCATCTTGCAACCAGACGTGCTAATTAGGGTCTTTGACAAAGCAATTAGGGTGGATGACCAGTTGAGAGAGAGAGAAGCTCTCGAAGTTCGAACCGTGACAACTCCAATCAGAGGACCTCAGAGAGGACCACAATCTCTAGCGAGAGATTAACCCATAGCACGCAAGACAAGGGGAAGAGTATAGATCAAGGCCAGGAGCTAGCCAATGTAAGAATGGAGCTAACATGACTGTAGAAGTTGGCGTGGAGACTAGTGTGACCGCATGTCCAATGTGTGCATTGGGGTGACAACCACCTCCAAGCCAAGTGCCACAATCCTAGATCTAGGCCTTGTGCAAATTGTGGTAGGTTTGGCCATGTTGCCATGAACTATAGGTTGCCTAGGAGATTCCCCTATGTCCAGTAGTACAATCCAATGTACCTAGGGAATAGTCCACCAAATTTCTTTGGAAGAGGAGCCTAGCTGGTGCTCCCAACACTAAATGATGTGAAACCAACCATCCCTAGGATGAAGATCAACCTGACAGGCATACCCAGGCCACCAAGACCCTAGGTAACCCATCCACTGAGTGATGCTCCAATCCATTACGTGGAGGAGCCTAATGAAGACGAAGCCTATGTGAACCCTTATGTTTTGTACGACAACGAGGGAAATCTAGTCCTAATGAGTTATCAACCAGTATCGATGATGGTGTTAGATAGAGGTAGGGACAGAGGATTGGCAGGGCCCCCAAGATCCAATCTTGTGTTGGACTTGTGGCCACCCAGGCCATATCTCATCGTCTAGAGAGAGAACAAGCAAATAGGAAAAGAGCCGACCTTAGATGTGTTGAGTTCAACATCACTCATCTATTTGTCGATTGCCCTAGATGGAAAGCCATCCTTTAGCTCAACAATCATGCCATTAGTGCCTTTGGGGCAGTTTGGAGTCGAGACATTCGACATCAAGGGCACACTCATCCCGCTCCATGTCATGACCAGAGCACGCATGAAGCAGGCAGGCATATCATTGCCTAGGCCTAGCAACTTAGATGTAACCTCAATAGGAAAGAGGAGCCAAAGGTGAAGGAAGAAAAAGGCTAACACAAAGGTCATGCTTAAGATTGAGGATGCGACAACACTAGTGACTGGCAAGAAGGTCACGAATGCAGAGGCAGAGACCACTGCTCCAAAGACAATAGAGAAAGGGAGTGCCAAGGTAGGGGAGTACTCTCACCCAAGGTGGCAACTCGAGGCAATAGCCAAAGTCAAGGAGTAGGTAAAGAAAGGCCACGAGCACCTCAAGGACGTTGAGCCTATCTTAGAGGATGAGATCGAAGATCTCTCTAGCGTGAGCATGTTAGTCTCACATGCACGACCAAGGTTGAGAGAGAGGCACCCATGCCATAGGTGGTGCCACCTAGGCCAAGTTTAGATGCTATGGGCTAGCTAGTCAGTCAAGACCAATGGCTAAGAAGCACAAACCTAGGAGAGAGGCAAGCAACCATCAACCTCCTCGTGACGTTAGGGACCACCCCAGTGACTCTGGGTTTAGGAGACCTGCTGAGGCAGCACCCCATGCTGTGGCAGTAGTTGAAGCACTGGGTGGAAGAACCAATGGAGCATGTTGCCGTTGACTTGCAGGATCATGATGTAGTCATGCAGATACCCATCTTGATGCTGCACTCAATGCCAAAGTCACTACATGTCAATGCCTCTTCTAGGAAGGCACTGAGATGCATGCGGTCTTGCCTATCCTAGCCCTAGGAGATGTAACACGGAAGGGCATTGTAGATATTGGGGCATGAGTGAGTGTGTTGAGCCATACTGTGCTCCAGGCTTGGGGAAACCCGCTGTTAACCCCAACACGAAGAAAGCAAAAGAAAGTGGAAAAGACGCAGGGCAAAGGCGAAAAAAAGGTAGCCTGACTGCAGAAAGAAAAGGAGAAAAGGCCAAAAGCGCAAGGACAACCCTAAAAGTCCAAGCCAAACACAAAAAGGGAAAGGCATATTTTTGAATAAAAAGGCGCACCCTAAAATCTTGTAAAAGAGCGCCGGGCTCTCACCCGTGCAATTTGTAAATGTAGAAGGGCGGTGAAAAGGAAGCTAGGAAGATAAAAGGACAATGGAAAACAGGGCCTAGGCTATGACCGGCCATGTAAAAAAGGGAAAAGGGGATGACCGCCCAAAAGGGAAGTAGGGTTTTGTATATAAAGTTGAAAAGTGAATGAGGAGCTCATTCTTTGGTGTGTGGCAAAACTAGTCTTCTTCTTCCTCTCTTCTTCTCTCCTTCTTGCTTGTGTGCGCTCTTGAGAGAGGGAGTGTGAGAGTGTGAGGGAGTGAGTGTGTGTGAGAGTGAGGGATCAAGAGGGTGAAGCTCTTCACCATCTCCTCTTCTCTACTTCTCTTCTCTTCTCTTCTCTTCTCTTGCGCGTGCGGCTATGGAGGATGGAGCTTGGAGATGGAGGAGGCTTGAGGATGCTTGAGCTAGCATCTAGAATCGTGGAGCTACCGGAGTGAAAGAGAGAGGAGGGTACTCGATCGAGCATCAAGGTAAGTTCACTGCATTTGTAGGATCGACGGGGCGTCGGCTAGGTGAGAGATAGCCATTAGAGCTCGCTTGGAACGCTTGAAACGATAAGCGGCCCGTGGGTCTTGGCGGTTGAGCGAAAGCTCCCACATTTTGGTTCCGTTGCCAGGACCAACGGATTCAAGCTTGAGCACTTGCGCGCCTCATATCGAGCATCGAAGTAGGGTATTCATCCCCGAAACGGAGCTTGAGATAGGTAGGAAGTTGGGTGTTTTCGATCTTCAGAACATGTAAGTATTTTGGAATATTCTGGTTATTGATGATTGGAAAACATGGAGAAAGTAGTTCAGTGTTTTGCTTTCGATTCAGGTTGTGTTTAGGATAGATTAGCAGTAGGAAATCACACACGAAGAGGCAGAGGGCTGCTGCTGTGAAACAGGGGGAAAACCACAGGAAACAAAAGGAAAAATGGAGTAAATGCAAAGGTAATTGCATAGGAAATGCCAGGGAAGGAATCTGTAGTGTTCAGGGAAGAACTAGCAGGGTATAAACTCTGGGAGGGCAAGAGAATCCCATTTCCAACCAATGGAGAGCGAGAGAGATAGAGAGTGAGAGAGTGAGCGAGCTTGGCAACTGTCCGATCGACCAGGGCATGGAGGACATCGCATTCGGCAACTCCCAGGTAACCGATCTCCTCCTCACCACTTCAACTCCGTCGCTGGTTAATCGCATGGTCAATAGGATAAAACATCTGGAGAAAATCGAGCAAATCCGTGTGCGCAAGCTCATCGGACCGGCGGACTCGGACGTCTGACCCAGTGTCCGATTCCCAGAATGGGACACTCGGACAGCCGTTCGATCGGAACGACCTGTCCGACTACTAGGATTGGACCAACTAGTCCGCTCGGACATGCCACGTGACACTCGGACCAACCCGTCCGATTTTGAGAATCGGACGCTCGGACCAACCTGTCCGACTCGGACACTCGGACCACTCGGACGCTCTAACTCGGACCCACCCTGTCCGATCGGACGAAGTAATACACGTCACCAATCGGACCACCTGTCCGTCCGATTCCTAGAATCGGACCCATCCATAATCGGGCCATTAGGAATCGGACTACCCGGTCCGATCGGACCAATTAGACAAATCGGACCGCCCAGAATCGGACCACCCAAAATCGAACCGCCCAGAATCGAACCCCCTTGGTCGATTCTTCGAACACTCGCTTGTCCGATTTTTGAGAATCGGACACGTGGACCTTAAGACTGCCACTCAGCCCTGATATACCTGGTCCGATTCCCACAATCGGACCACTGGTAAATCGGACGTCCGATTCCGAGAGTCAAACCAAAACAAAACCTGACCTATCTAGGGACACACTGGGGCACTCCCCCGGCGACCCAGCCCCCCGTGAACAACAGGAAGCAGCATAGGACCCTAGGACTCGTAGAACGGCCAGAACTAGAGTAGCAAAGCCTGTCAGGCCCAAAATGAGCAAGAGTGAGTGAGATGCCGGGGAATTACTCACAGCACTCAGGTTGAATTTCGGCACTTGAAGTACAGTTAGGAAAGTCGAAAGCCTGATTGAGCACAAGTGCACGAGGAACAACACACTCACGAGTGACCATAAGTTGAGCACTGTATTTAAAAATTAAAAGAACTCACTAAGATAAATCGCCCAAAAAACCCACCAATAGGAGAAGACCCAAGGTGTATGCAAACGTGTGGAGCACACGGTAGGATCAAGCAAGGAGCGTCAACAACAAGGATCTGACTTACGACCAGGCGCAAGAATTCAACCATGATAGAGGGAGGCTCAGACCATCGGTTCACAGGGGAGCTAGATGTTAGCGCATTTCCAGATGCCATACAACAAATGGTGAGCAGTTACGATGCGCATGCCAGGTACGAGCACCGTGGCAGGATGGCAGATGCAATCATTGTAGACCTAGAGGAGGAGAGGAGGCTAGCCCGTAAGGCATTGCAGGGCATAGCCGAGTACAATAGGGACCAACAAGCCAGGAGCCTAAGGCAAAGCATGGAGCTGCATGAGGTGCAGCGAGTGCTGAACTTGGCTGGCCGGAACCGGACAGACCAGGAAAGAGCACTAGAGGAAGACCTGACGCTGGGCGAGCTCCTCATGAAACGGCTGCTCGATAACACCGCGGTAGAATAGAATGCCACTGCGCTAGCAACCTTGCTACTTGCAGGGCTGGGGGCAAACCAGGGCTCAAAGAGCCAAGCCAAAATACCTATTGTCGCCAAGTAACTCGACAAGTACCAGTCACCGGACGATCTGTATAGCTTTGTCAAGCAGTTTGAGCAAGTCTGTGAAGCCAATGGCCTCAACGACCAGGCCTAACGTTCGCAAGCATTCGGACTTTGCTTAAGCGATAAGGGTAGGACGTGGTATACAAGCCTAGATGCCATAGAACGAGCCAACTTCAATAACCTCAAGGACCTTTTTGTCAAGAGGTTTGCCGAACCCGGATACTCTGACAACCTACTAGTACGCCTGATGAACGTCAAGTAGAAGGAGAAGGAGGGCATCCGCGACTATGTGACCCACGTGAGAAGCCTCCTTAAAAGAATCCCCTTCGGCGAAAGACCGACTGACAGGGCAGTGTCGACCGTATTCATCAGTGGGATTCGGGATGAGGAATTGTACAAGGCACTAGCAGGCAATTCAAGCTTGCAACGAGACATGGTGGCTAGGGTTTTTGAGGAAGCCATTAGGGTTGATGACCAGCTGAAAGAGCGGAGCTCCAGGAGCTCAAACCTAGAAGAAACCAACCCACGGAGTTTAGAGCGAACGCCAACCTCTAGCGAGCGATCAAACCCATTATCCCAAGATAAGGGAAAGGCCACCGAGACGGACCACGGCTTGGCCGAGGTCAAGACGGAGTTGGCCAAAATACAAGACATGTTGAGGCGACTGACGCGTCCGCACGTCTAGTGCATGTACTGTGGAGGAAACCACCTGCCAGCAGAGTGTCAGGACCCTAGGTCAAGACCCTGCGCTAACTGCGATAGGTTCGGCCACGATGCCGCACACTGTAGACTACCACGAAGACTACCATACACACAACCCTACGGCCAGCTTTACCCGGCTAACAAGCCACAGCCATTCTTCGGAAGGGGAGCCCCGCTAGCCCTACCGGCGCCTAACGATATGAAACCAGCGGTCCCTAGGCTGGACATAAATCCTACCGGTATTCCTAGACCGCCTGGTCCCTATGTGACCCACCCACCGAGCGATGCTCCCGTACACTATGTAGAGGAGCCCAATGACGAAGAAACCTACATATACCCTTACGTCTCGCATGACGATGAGGGCAATGCAATCCTCATGGATTACCGACCCGTGCCAGTGATGGCATTAGGACGAGGACAGGGTAGAGGCCTAGGAGGGCAGCCACGGGATCCGGTCACTTGTTGGACTTGTGGACATCCCGGTCACGTCTCATCACGCTGCCCCGAGAGGGAGCAACAAAACAGGGACAAAGCTGACCAAAGGTGCGCAGAGTGCGGAATCACCCATCTTTTCATAGACTGCTCAAAACAGAAGTCACCTTCCGGTTCAGCTAATTTGCCGTCCGTCCCGCTGGGGCTGTTTGGTGTTGAAAACCCCGATGGGGAGGCCACACCTATTCCCTTGCGAGTTATGACCCGAGCACGAACGAAGCAGGCCGGCGTCTCTCTGCTAGGACCTAGCAATCTTGACGCGACCTCAGTAGGAAAGAAGAGCCGTAGGCGGAAAAAGAAGAGATCAGAGGCTAAGGTCGCACTAAAAACCGACAGCGTTACGACCTTACCCCAGGGGGAAGGAAGTCTCAGATGCAGAGGCAGAGACTTCAGCCCCTAAAACAGCCCAAAAGGGAAGCGCTAAGGTAGGGGAATACCCACATCCCAAGCGGCAATTGGAAGCCATAGAAAAGGTGAAGGAATGGGTGAGGGAGGCTCAACAGCACCTCAAGGATGTTGAACCCATCACGGAGGATGAGATTGATGATCTCTCCAGCATGAGCACGCCACTATCACTGCCCCTACCTAAGTCTGCCGAGGCTGCTACGCCACAAGCAGTGCCGTCGAGGCCAAACCTAGACGCAACAGACCCGCAGATCAGCCGCGGCCATTGGCCCGGACAGTCTGAACTAAGGGAAGGACGAGTGTTTAGCAATCTCCTGACCACACTAGTGACCACCCCTATAACGGTTGGCCTGGGAGATCTGCTTAGGGAGCACTCTGCCCTATGGCAGGACCTCAAGCATTGGGTCGAGAGACCACAAGAGCAAGCTCCGGCAGATAATCAAGACCAGGATGCGGAAGCGCACTTGCCAAGTTTGATGCTACACTCCTGGCCTAAATCCTTGCACGTTAACGCCTTCTGGGAGGGCTCGAAGATGCACGCAGTCCTGCCAGTCCTAGCCCTGGGAGACGCAACGAGGAAGGGGATTGTAGACACAGGAGCTGGGGTTAGTGTGCTTAGCCACACAGTGTTACAGAAGTGGGAAAACCCGCCTGTCGAAGCTTCTCGGTTTAACATCACGCTAGCAAACGGTATGCGAGTGAAACCATTCGGGATCTTGAAGAATTGGCCAGTGAAGATTGCAGGAGTCCAGTTCTCTATCGACTTTATCATCATGAAGGGAGTGGACTATGATATCTTATTGGGTCGACCCTAGATGCGCAATGCTAGAGTTATCGAAGACTGGGGTAACAGCCTGATATTCTTGGGCAACCGAACTAACGCTGTGAGAGTAGAGATGGACACTTGGAAGACCTCGCCAGTCGACCTAGACGCCATCTCTACTCTACTCAAGGGAAACACCCAGGACAAGGAACCCTATGGGTCCTTAACTAAGTATATCCCATGCCCAGAGGACGAGCGGGATTGGATGCACGTTCTCGCTACACTCGACCTGCCGTTCTCAAATCATGAGGCGTACGAGCAGGCTGTCAAAACAATTGGCAAGCCAAAAGAAACACTTCCTACACTTGTCTACATGATGGCAGCAAGCCTCCATGAAGGGCCTAAGCTTGTCGTTTTCCAAGTGCCGACCAACAGGAGGGAACTCCAGGGAATACTGGGGCACTTAACAGACCGACTGGCACGCAACGCAGTCGCCAATCTCAAGCCTCTCCAGGACCTCTTGGAAGAACCCGAGTGGAAGTGGACCAGGGTACATGAACTGAACCTCAGGTACAACTGGGCGTTGGTTCCCGACCAACAAGACGAGGCAGAGCAGGCCTTGGGGGACGAGGAGCAGTCTAGCGATGCAGATTCCTGTGACAAATATGAAGATTGCCAATCCTTCGATGAAGGAAGTGAGGGTGAGGTGGATACCGTAGAATACGACACCGAAGGGCGAGAAATTGAGCAAATTCGGGCAGATGCTAAACCGCAGACGAGATCGGTCCTTAGAGTGGACCAAGGAGTCATGTGTACGAAATGCGATCGTGCTTGGTTGGAACGGATGGGAGCTGTGGATTTTGAGCAAGCCGGCCTGGCCCAACCAGGAGCGGCAACAATGCTTAGAACCGAATCGCCATCCGAACTGCGGCCGCCAGGGGAGACCACCTCCTCTAGTGAAAATGGGGAATTTGACTCTGAATCTGAAGTTACTTCAGATGGTGACCCAGAAATTCCTAGGCCACCCATGACCAGACGCACCAAGGGAGACTTACCTGTCCACCTGAGGCGCAGACGATTACGGCAGAATGAGGCTAAGTGTCCTAACGAAGTGCGATCAGAGGAACAAAGGAAGCCACAAGACCTCCCTAAGCGCTTTTCGAAATTCAAAAGAGGGGACATGGTAGTGGTTCTGCTAAGTGCCAAGCACCAAGGGCAAACCAGCGAACCAATCGAAGGGCCAGCCAAGGTCAAGGAGGTAAACCTAGCCCTGGAAGGGGAAGTACCCCGACCAGTGTTCATTGCCGAGGACTTGACCACGGAAGAAGAGTCCAGTCTTGTCACTCTTTTGCGGGAGTACCAGGACGTATTTGCTTGGTCTTTAGATGAGCTACGAGGGGTAGATCCGAGTGTTGTGACTCACAACATACCCATGACAACGGATGCAACGCCGGTCAAGCAGCGACCATACGCCATGAATCCAAAGCACGCTCATGCTGTCAAGGAGGAAATCGACAAGCTGATGAGAGCCGGATTCATTTACGAAATTGAGCACACAGACTGGGTGTCACCCATAGTCATTGTGATGAAGAAAAACGGCAAGATTCGAGTGTGCGTCAATTACAAGAAAGTAAACGCCGCTACAAAGAGAGACAACTACCCCTTACCATACACCGAGCACATGCTTGAGAGGGTGGCAGGTAAGGAAGCCTACAGTTTTCTGGATGGCTTCTTGGGGTACAATCAGGTGCAAGTGCATCCTACAGATAGGCACAAGACCGCCTTCGCCACTGAGTGGGGCGTCTTTGCATACGTAGTCATGCCCTTCGGGCTAACCAATGCCCCCGCTACCTTTCAACGCCTCATGTGCACCATATTTAAGGACATGCTTCGCAAGGAGTTAGAGGTCTTTGTCGATGACCTGTGTGTCCATTCGGCCTGGACCCAACATCTCGACAAACTCCGCGCGGTCTTTGAATGGTGTCGCTTATACCATCTCTCCCTCAACCCCCTGAAATGTCAGTTTTGGGTGAAGCACGGATGCATCTTGGGACACGTGGTGTCCAAGAATGGCATTGCCACGGACTTCTAGAAGGTCAAGGTCATCGTGGACCTTCCACCCCCAAGTAATTACAGGGGAGTTCAATGCTTCTTAGGTCACACAGGATACTATCGGCGGTTTGTACTGAACTATGCACTGATCGCTAGGCCATTGTACAAACTGCTAATTGTCTTCAAGTGGACTGAAGCGTGCCAACGGGCCCACGAGGAACTGAAAAAAGCCCTAACAACGGCACCTATCCTATGAGCCCCAGATTGGACTATGACTTTTCACGTACACATTGACGCCTCTAAGTTTGCCGTGGGGGCAGTGCTGTGCCAACCTGGTGAGCATAACTTAGATTACCCAGTGAGTTTTGCTAGCAGGCAACTCACTGAGACAGAGATGAATTATTCGACAACGGAAAGGGAGGGATTAGCCATGGTATTCGTCGTGAAGAAGTTCCGACATTACCTACTAGCCACCCCCTTCACCTTCTTCATAGACCATCAAGCCCTGCTCTATTTAGTCAACAAACCTTGTGCTACAGGATGTATAGCTCGATGGCTTCTCCTGCTCCTAGAGTTTGACTTCTCAGTGGTGGTACGGAAGGGAAAACAACATTACATGGCTGACCATCTGTCTCGTATACCCACAGGAGAAGCTGCTAGACAAGGCATCATGGACGAGTTACCGGACAGCCACTTATTCCATGTGTCCAGCGAAAGAGACCTATTCAGGGCCGATCTGACACCATACTGGGCAGACGGCATAGTCCAAGTGCTCGAGCATGGGCTGCCCGAACGACCAATAGAACGGGCACGGCTTAGGCGCTTAATCCTCAAAATCCAGCCCTATCAGCTGATTGCAGGCCAGCTCTATAGGCTGGGGCAAGATGAATTTCTACGTAGATGCGTATGTGAGCATGAGATGCATGATGTGCTCTCAGAGGCGCACAACGGTATTGCAGGAGGACACCTTAGCGGGGACACTACAGCACGAAAGGTGTTGCAGCCCCAGCTATGGTGGCCCACACTCTTCCGCGATGCCACACAATTTGTCAAGCATTGTGACGAGTGCCAACGGACAAAGGTCCCGGTTCGTAAAGATCATATGGAGTTAACCGCTGTTATCGCTTGCCAACCCTTCGAAAAATGGGGGATTGACTTCATAGGACCCATCAGCCCCGCGACACAATATTCACAAGCCAGGTACATTGTGGTGGCCACGGATTACCTCACCAAATGGGCGGAGGTGAGAGCCACGCGGAGAAACGACGCTAGGACGACTGCCAAGTTTTTATGGGAGCAAGTAATCTCGCGTTTTGGTTGCCCCATCGAACTGGTTAGCGACCAGGGAACGCACTTCATCAACGAAGTGATAGCCCATCTCCTATCCACCTTTCTCATCATCCATCGCAAATCCTCACCATACTACCCTTAGGCTAATGGCCAGGCTGAATCAACCAACAAAATTCTCATCACTGTCCTGACCAAAGTGGTCTCAGCCTCATGAAGTGACTGGGATAACAAGTTGATGGCAGCTTTGTGGGCCTACGAACAGCTTATAAGACGGCCGTCGGTCAAAAGCCTTTTAGGCTGACCTATGGGACTGAAGCTATTCTCCCATTAGAATTCTTTGTCCCTAGCCTGAGGATAGCACTCCAAGAACGATGGGAAGGGAAGGAAGCATGGACGCAACGCTTGGTTGAGCTAGAATGCCTGTTAGAAGTTCGTCTCCTAGCCACCCACGCACTTATCTGTGAGAAAGCCCAACGCAAAAGCTGGTTTGATAAACATGTCAAGCAATGAGAGTTTGAGCAGGGTGACCTAGTGCTCCTCTACTCAGTTAAAGGACATAAGCAAAAGATGAAATTCAGATGTCTTGAACCCTTTAAGGTCCGCACAATCAGCCGAACTGGTAATGTCGAGCTGGAAACACTAGATGGTGAGGGAATAGGCTTCTTCAATGACAGTCGAATCAAGAAGTACTATCCGCCCACTCATCCGCTGCATGAACCACCAATGATAGAACCACCCGTCAAAATACGAGTAGCCACAATTACGGAAATCTGCGAGAATGAGGAGGAGCCTGTAGAACCCGCCTACCTCCGCATCATGGTCACGGCCAAGCAGACGTGCTCCTTCAACGCCCTGATTGACGAGGGGGCGGATTTTAACATTTTGACGCATGAGCATTGGACCCGGCTTGGCTCACCAATACTTCATCCCACAACAGCCAGATTGAACCCATACGGGGCTCAATCCTACCCGATCCTCGGCACGTGCAGAGTCGCCGTTTCTATCGAGACTGAAACTATCCCCATGCTGTTTTATGTCTTACCAAATGCCATGGATGCAAGCACAGAGTCATTGCTCGGGCGAACTTTTAAAAAGCAGACCCGTTGCAATGTTGATTATGAGTCGCAACGCATCCACCTAACGATCGGGAGCGTGCCTATTGTCATGACTTTCAGCAAGGGCCTCGTAACCCCATCACCGCTCACGGGGCCACCGATAGAAACAGCCGCACCTAGGACTAAGGAGGGGGGCCGTGCATATCTACCACACCCAGATCCCCACGCACCGCGGCCCGCCGTACCCAAAGCAAAACCCCAACAGACTCGCTTGCAATGGGTACCTAAGAAGCCTCGAGAACTGCCTAGAACTAGACGTGCATGTCCGCGGAACACCTACAAACCTAAACCTAGGAATTCAAGACGCCATCATCGCAAGTGCGGCGTGATTAAACAAATATGGGTCCCTAAAGTCCTCCTGCGTGCACAAGGCTACTATGAGGGGAATGCCTCGCTGTGGATCCCCAAAATCCCAACTGTCACAAGCCCTAGTTCTACATTGACCTCAAGGCCTTGTCCCCAGACACCTCAAGACCACGAATCGCAGGGCCCACCCTAGTCATCCGACTCCTCTGCGAGTCAACCCACGGGCGTCACACACGCCCAACGACCCAAACAATGGCCATCACCACAAGTGGCATTATCCAACCAACCCAACCCGCAGCTCAGCAACCCAGCTGACCACAGTAGCATAGCCCCTAAGATCAAACCCGACCCATCCGTCCAACCAATGCCCGGGTTGCCGACTCAAACGGCCCCCCAGCTGATGCAGCTCTGTATTGTCAGAACCTCCAGCTCCAGCAAACCCCAACCACCCTCCGGCCTTAAGCCCTCCTATGCATGGAAGTCATTCCTAACGCTGGCCGCTAACCTCGCAGAGGACACAGGGGATGATGTGGTGGACTGCATCAAACAGCTCGATGCCACCTTTGTTGCACTGGCCCTCAGCTATGACCGCTTGGACTTGGGACTATTAGCAGAACCCCTTGCAATTGACATGCACAATATGCCTTGCTCTTGGGAGACTTTTGAATTCGCCTTTGCACAAGCTTCTCGCTCTGCCGCTGAGCTGCTCGCTCGCGAGGTCTTCAAAGAGCACGCCATTAAGCAATGCCTCATCACATCATTTGACCCACGCACGACGTCTGCCATCACTAGCCAAGAGAAAGCAAGGTTGTCCCACCTGGCGGATACGGAATCACTCTTCTTGAAGCACTGGTACGCTCTTAGATTGAAATGGGAAGTTGATGGATGCCGCATAATGACCAACGCCGAACAACGCCGAGCCATCAAAACGGCCGAGTATGATCCCACCTACATCGCGCCTACCTCGTATTTAGTGTTAACCACTCTTCGAGGTCGGACCATGGACGATCATGTCTTAGGGCACCCCTATCTTGAACGCATCTTGACAGAAGAAGAGCTCCACATCGCAAGTCGGGTCAACTCCGGTGATTTGCTCATAGATGTCCTCACGTACATCACCCATGTAGGCATCCGACCTTGTGACCTGGACTACGCTGCACACCTGGAATATAACCCCAACTTCTACGATTGGCTCCTCCACAAATAAACATGAACGCCTTGGCCCCACAACCTCCAATCCTGGGACGGATTTTTCTTTTCCACGAGGGGGATGGGGCAGTAAACGGGGTTAAAACTAAAAAGTAAACCAAGCATGAAAAGGCTCAAAATTGAAAACGGGGTTAAAACTAAAAAGTAAACCAAGCATGAAAAGGCTTAAAATTGAAATGCCATACAAAAATAGGTGATAGAAGTTTGAAAGGAAAAGTTAGGGTTATGAATGATAAAATCCGCTATGATTGGGGTCATCCAGCAAATTGGTTGCCAAAAAATACTAAAAAGTTAATTGACTGAATGTGCAGGTGGCGACCATGGCAAGTCAAGACAAAGCTGGCAAACTCCCCTTCTCGGAGGAAGAACAAGTGCGGTATGGCCTCACGGTGGAAACAAGAGCGTTCAATCAGCTGAAGTTCCGCCACATATTCAACCTGGAAGACGTGGTCATTGAGGAACCAGCGGTACGACGAATTATAGAGCAATGCCACTTACAAAGGTACCTGGACGCAGTGGGCCAGAGGATAAACTACACCCTGTGCGCCGAGTTCCTGCGCACCTTCAATAGAAACAGGGGCATCGTCACGGTGCGGGACAGGGAAGCCACCAGACAAGTGCAGGTCGAACTGACCCCCGAACTAATAGAAAGGGCACTAGGGCTTCCAAACAAGGTGGAGAAGAAACCAAAAATGGACATCTATGCCATGTTGGGAATGGACAAAGTGAAGGTCCACACCAACGAGGGAGTCAGCCTGGCAGACATCCCCAATCAAGAGATTCAACTGCAGGCGAAGATGATGCACACCCTGTTTTCGAGTCAGCGGTACAATAGCATCATGTCCAGAATCAATGTACCTCTACTCGAAAGCATCGCTGCTCAATCACTGGACGAGGTGAAGCTCAACGGGTTCGTAAGAAAGACAATTGAGGCTTCGACAAAGGCCCTGGAACAGGAGGAAGGGCCGTAGCAGGAGAATCCCCTTCACCCCGATCAACCCGCAAAGCCTCATCCTCCAAGGCCTCTACCATAGGTTTTGGAAGTGTCCTCCCGGCGATCATCCATGAAGCGATAGGGCAGGGATGAGCGGGAGAAGACAAACAGGGAGATGACGAGAAAAGTGGCGAATCATCGTCGCAGTCCCAGCCTCATGCGGAAGAGCAGTCTGATGAAACAGAAACAGACACCGACGAGGAGGGAGAACCCCAGGCCACAGCAAAAAGGAAGGCGGAGCAACGGACTAAAGCCCTGCACGAAAAAAGAGAGAAGGAGTGAAGGAGAAAAGAGAAGGAAGAGCTCGAATGGGCCCAAAGGGAGTCAGTAAAGGAAGAGGAGGAAAGAAGAAAGAGGGCTGAAGAGGAGCTGAGAAGGAGGGAAGAAGAAGATTTGGAGCTGTCGACCCGTTGCTCCATCGAGGAACAGCGAAGAAAAGACATGGAAGGAGCAGGGAGTCTATACCAACCCCAAGCACCCGGTCCCAGCAATGGTGTGCCGGAAACTGTGCACCTGCCTCCTACAGAAGGGAAAGGAAAAGACCCAGTCAGGCCAGTCTCCCCTCTCCTCGTGCCACCCATGCAAGCCACCCCCCTCATGGTGACACCCCCTACCACCGCCACCAGGGGCACACCCCAAAAATCGATGAAAGCAACGTGGTCACCTAGTTGCAGTTTTTGGTGGAAAGGGAGCTGGCAAGGGAAGCGGCCGGGGCCACCCCAGTTTCAGGTGCCAAAAGGGAAGCAACGGCCGAACTGGAGCCAGGGCCGGAAGTGAAAAGACAAAAAGTGGAAGAGATTGCCACCACTACAACTATGTTCCACTCCCTATCTCCAGCAGGCCACTACGATGACTACGTGAAGGAGCTGCTCGCACAATTGCAAACGGCCAGGCAAGAAAGGAGGGTAGCTGTGGAGGAGCTGGCAGCGGAACCCGAATCACAAGCCGCCCTCCAGCTGGACAGAGTGAAGCAGATAACAGAATATCAAAAGGAAATTGTTGTGCTTAAGGAGGAGGCCAGCACTAAGGAGGCAGAAGAG
This sequence comes from Lygodium microphyllum, assembly GCF_053477565.2. Taxonomy (NCBI): domain Eukaryota; kingdom Viridiplantae; phylum Streptophyta; class Polypodiopsida; order Schizaeales; family Lygodiaceae; genus Lygodium; species Lygodium microphyllum. The sequence continues at coordinate 118,382,033 of NC_141149.1, read as the reverse complement.
CTAAGAGCCCTGAAGGAGCGCGATGCTACCTGGGAGGGAAGAAGGAAAATCCTAATGGAGCGCCTCAACAGGGAGAGGGAAACAACTGCCCACCTTCAGCGCAAGAATGACCAGTTATCTGCAGCCAACCTGGAAGTGCAAAGTTAGCTTGAGAAAATTAGACAGGAGGCTGCAGAGCTGGATCAGTTAAGGGCAGAACAGGTGCGCAGGATGCAGGTAAAGCTGGACCAACTCAATGCGCAGATCGCAGAGGAACACCAAGAGCAGTCCCGCCTGCACCAGGAGCTCGAAGCCCAGCGACAGCAACTCATGGCAATGACCCTCCATCAGGGGGAAAGGCTGGAAGATATGGAGAGAAGGGCAAAAGAATGGTCCAATCATAACGAGTAGAGAGTACGGGACCTAGCACACCGGCTAGCCAAGGTCGAAGGAGACAGGGTGCTGGCCGAGAATCAGGCAGAGGCAGCCCAGCTCTCTATGATAGCTCAGCAACGCACTTTTCTCAACACGCTGCTCCACGCCACCCAAGCAGAAGCAGATGAAGCCAATGATCAGCTGCAGAGAAAGCTAACCATTGCGCGCAGAGCTCTCACAGCGGGCCTACATGTACCGCTGCAGCTAGGAGGCCTGCCGCAGAGCCTAGAAGAACAAAGAAAATATCTGGCACAAGTAGGCCTGACGGCACAGGAGATGGACGACCTTGGTTTCACGGAGGAGAAAACACACGAAGCCGAGCAAGCAGAAGGGGGTGAACCGGAGCTTGACCTGGGGCCTCAGGAAGAGGAATATGTCCCACCACCCCCTCAACCACAACAAGCCGAAGTGCCACCCCCTGACACATCTGTCGAGCGAAGAGCGGCCCAAACCAACCAAAGAAAGGAGATGGTGGAGAAGGCAAGAAGAAAGTTGAAGGCCAGACCTGTCCAGAAACAGCCTGCCCCTCTTCCACTACGCACCCAAGATTCCCCTGCTGAATACCGCTCCGAAATGATTATCTGGGAACAGCAGGAGTATAACCGAGACCCCTTCGATCTGCGCTTCGAGTTTCCCACTACCTTGAATAGGGTGCTCCCCATTCAGTTGGTGGAGGATGTCATTGCCATGGGGGCCAGGCTCAAGGCCAAATGGTTACCAGAGCATGAGGCCCACCCAACTGCTTGGGGAGCCAAGGACCGCGAGTTTTGGCAAGACAAAGTCCTCTAGGTACCTCGCACAGTGGAAGGCTATAATTGCCAACCCACCTGGAGGAGGCGCATTTTTGACGTCAACCTGGAAGTGTGGATGGCATTTTGCAACACCCTCCCTTCAGAGAGGAACGACCCCACCTTTATGCCGTATCCTCGAAGGGTAGGAGTGGACTTCAACCCATCCATCCACGGCAGGTTCATCGACTTCCCCATCATTTATAATGCCAATACCACTTCCCATAGGAACGTTCTCCTCTTCACCCTTCCCGACTTGTATAGCTCTATAGATAAATTCCTTAACGAATTCACCTCTTGCCTCGACCCAACATTCATCACCACCTGTAATTATCTAGGTTAATTAGGATCCTAGTACACAGGAACCCGCACCCCAAGAACGCCACCTCCCACCCCTCTATTTTGACCCCAATGCCATAGACAGCACCACCATGACTTGCCTCATGATGCGTGCTGCTCTTTTGCCATCCTTCTGTGGTGCACTACTGGAAGACATGAATGACAGCAAATTCACCCAGTGCAACCAACCCTTTCTCTCTACCACCACCCTCAAAACCCGCCTCCACATTAAGGGCTACTTGCTAAGTCGAAAATTCCTTAATAAGGCCCCCCGTCCCCCACCCACCCTTACCCACTATTCGGATGATGAGGAGTAGAACTCCTGTTATGCCTTGTACCGCTGCCTCCATGTACACGCCTCATCATGGCCCAAAAAAAAAAAAACGAAAAGCAGGAAAACCCATAACGACGTCTCCAGCAATCTTCAAAAAGTGTACTCCATCTTCTCATCAACACATTTTTTCACCAACATAGCTCCTTGCTCTACAAGGCACCATGCCGAACAGTCTTCTAACTAAGTAATATCTAAGTATGCACAAGCACCACACTCACATAATGCCTACACTAAACTATATTCACAGTTTGGGTCCTCAAGTGCAGGACAATACTCTCAGCTTGCTTAGAGTTCGACCTGTCTCCCAAAAAAAAAAAGTCTTGTGCACAATACAGAAGACTAGCACTACCCTTAGGGAGAGACCACCTGAGAGGTTTTCAATTGCAGGTGTTGACGACAATAACGAACGTGTCATTCGTTCTTCACCAACGCCCAACGCTAATTGCCCCCTCAACATCCAACAAGCTCGGAAAGAATCGTCCTAGGCAGCATCCCCAACAAACCCCCACGTGTGCCGGTCACCAGTGCACGCCCCAGGCGTCCTTGTCCCCCAAGTCTTCGGTGCATGCTCCCACCTACTACCTACGACAATGAGTGCCATGGGACTGGCACTCGTCTAGGAGGGGGGTAATGTTAACCCCAACACGAAGAAAGCAAAAGAAAGTGGAAAAGACGCAGGGCAAAGGCCGAAAAAAGGTAGCTCGACTGCAGAAAGAAAAGGAGAAAAGGCCAAAAGCGCAAGGACAACCCTAAAAGTCCAAGCCAAACACAAAAAGGGAAAGGCGCATTTTTGAATAAAAAGGCGCACCCTAAAATCTTGTAAAAGAGTGCCGGGCTCTCACCCGTGCAATTTGTAAATGTAGAAGGGCGGTGAAAAGGAAGCTAGGAAGATAAAAGGACAATGGAAAACAGGGCCTAGGCTATGACCGGCCATGTAAAAAAGGGAAAAGGGGATGACCGCCCAAAAGGGAAGTAGGGTTTTGTATATAAAGTTGAAAAGTGAATGAGGAGCTCATTCTTTGGTGTGTGGCAAAACTAGTCTTCTTCTTCCTCTCTTCTTCTCTCCTTCTTGCTTGTGTGTGCTCTTGAGAGAGGGAGTGTGAGAGTGTGAGGGAGTGAGTGTGTGTGAGAGTGAGGGATCAAGAGGGTGAAGCTCTTCACCATCTCCTCTTCTCTACTTCTCTTCTCTTCTCTTCTCTTCTCTTCTCTTCTCTTGCGCGTGCGGCTATGGAGGATGGAGCTTGGAGATGGAGGAGGCTTGAGGATGCTTGAGCTAGCATCTAGAATCGTGGAGCTACCGAAGTGCAAGAGAGAGGAGGGTACTCGATCGAGTATCAAGGTAAGTTCACTGCATTTGTAGGATCGACGGCGCATCGGCTAGGTGAGAGATAGCCATTAGAGCTCGCTTGGAACGCTTGAAACGATAAGTGGTCCGTGGGTCTTGGCGGTTGAGCGAAAGCTCCCACACCCGCCTATCAAAACTGCTAGGTTCAATGTCACTCTAGCTAATGGAATGAAAGTTAGGCCATTTGGAGTCTTGAAGAATTGGCCACTGAAGATTGCGATTGTCCAGTTCTCTCTGGACTTCATCGTCATGAAGGGAGTGGACTATGATATTTTGCTAGGTCGACCCTAGATGAGGAACACTCGAGTTGTCCAAGACTGAGGCAATGGTCTAATCTTCTTAGGAAATCAAATGGAAGCAATGAGGGTTGAGATGGACACTTGGAAGACAACCCCCATCGACCTACATGCCATCTTTGCCAAGCTCCAGGGTGATGTACCAGTAAAGAAATTGTATGAGCCATTAACCAAGTACATCCCTTGCCCTAAGGATGAGTGGGATTGGATGCACATCTTGGCGCCCATCGACCTTCCGTTCTCGAATGAAGAGGAGATGTACAAACAGACTGTAAAAATTACGAACGTGCCATAGAAGGAGCCCTCAGTGTGCCACTATGCATGATGGCCAGGAGCCTAAGTGGCCAACCGAGGTCTATCTCTTTCCATATCCCTAGCAACAAGTTACAGCTTCATGAGATCCTAGAATACCTAACACGCAGATTGACTAGCAACCCTGCTGCTAATCTCAAACCCCTCAGAGATCTGTTAGACGAACCTAAGTGGAAGTGGACTAAGGTGCACAATCTAAACTTACTATACAATTGGGCCTTAGTCACCGACAAGGGAGGAGCTAGAGATGAGAGTCTAGGGGGAGCGGTTAGAAGATGATGCTTCTGACAATGAGTACGAGGATTGCCTCTCTGTTAGCAAGGAGAATGAAGAAGAGATAGACATCATAGAGTACGACACTGAAGGAAGGGTGATAGAACAAATCAAAGCAGACTCCAAGCCCCAAAAGAAGGAATGCTTACAGGATTGAGAGAGGAGTCATGCGGATGGAGTGCGATCGCTCCTAGTTGGAGCACGTGGGAGCAATAGATTATGAACATGCAGGGATAGCCCACCACCGGGTAGTGCCCTTGCTTAGGATGGACACACCCATCGAGATACAACCACCAGGGGAGACTCCCTCCTCTAGTGAGGATTGCAAGTTTGATTTCGAATTAGAGGTTAGTATGGAGAGTGACCCAAAGATACCCCGACCTCCTAGGACCAAACGCACCAAGGGGGACCTGCCAGTCCACCTGAGGTGCAGACGATTGAAGGAAGAAAGGAGAGGACAAACAAAAAAGTTGGAGGCAGAAAAACAGAAGAAATTGCAAGACCTACCAATGTTTTACGAAGTTTAAGAAAGGTGACAGGGTAGTGATCCTACTGGGGGTGAAAAGACAAGGACAGAAAAATGAGCCGATAGAGGGATCCACCAAGGTCAAGGAAGTCAACTTGGCAGGGGAAGGCGAGAAGCCTCGACCTGTGATTATAGCTAACGACCAGACCAAGGGGGAAGAGGCCAGTCTCATTGTGCTCTTGCAAGAGTACGTGGACATGTTTGCCTGGTCCTTAGATGAGCTCAAAGGAGTGGATCCTAGAGTGGTGACACATAACATACAAATGGCCCCTAATGTGGTGCCTGTAAAACAATGGCTATACCCTATGAATCCAAAACATGCCCAAGTCATGAAGGAGGAAATCGATAAGCTAATGAGGGCAGGATTCATCTACAAAATAGAGCACATGGACTGGGTATCATCGATCATGATAGTCATGAAGAAGAATGGGAAGATCTAAGTGTGTGTGAACTATAAGAAGATTAACACTGCGAATAGAAAGGGATAATTACCCATTACCATACATGGAGCACATGCTCGAAAGGGTACCAGGTATAGAGGCCTACAACTTTTTTGACGGCTTCTCAGGATACAACCAGGTGCAAGTACATCCTGATGATAGGCACAAGACCGTGTTTGCCATTGAGTGGGGTGTCTTCACTTATATCGTAATGTCCTTTGGGTGGAGCTGCTGCCTTCGACGTTGAATATTTTTCCCTTGATATTCGTAATTTTTAGCTATTTTTAAGCACTTCTCGGCATCAAAACTCCGCTCTCATTGGTGACCATGGGATAGGGCAACTCAACCCGTCGAATCCCACAGTAGATCTACACAAAACAACCAAAGGAAGCATCAAGCTGATACAAAATAGATACATACTAAACACATCACAATGCTTACCCTACCCCCTGACAAAACCAAGGCATGACATCCACAAGGAGTAGGCCTAGCATAATCTGATAGAGGGTCCCAAGCTAGTCACTAACCAACTGCTCTAACATGGCCAGACTAAAAAGAACTATCAAAGAGGTTGCCCTAAGTGGTGGTTTGAACTACATACCTAACTAAGGACAACACAATCAGGAGCTCCGACTAGGCGAGGACTCCTATAGCCTAATCAAGAAGTATTTTCTTTAAGCACATTGCTTCTTCTTTGGGGTTTTTATTTTCATGATACCCGGGCATGTAAAAAGGAGGGAGCTGAGCGTAGTGACCCAAGGAGAATAGAGCATCGGTCTCAGGTCCTATCTCGGTACCCAAGAACCTACCAAGCCCTCGCAAGGCGACACTTAATCCTATTCTGACGCTCACTTTTATTTTCTCTCCAACCTTCCTTACTTTCTTCTTTTCCAGCAAGATGCCACCCCTAGGAAGACAAGGCATCGGCCTGGGTCTGACTTGTCCCCAGGAACCTACCAGGCCTTCGCTAGGCGATGATCAACTGCTCATAAATTTTCCTATCTTTTCGATTTTTTGATAGGGGTTAGAACCCCTTTTTACACACCTTTGTATATATTTATTTTCTTTAAGATATTCAGGGTTTCTTTTTGCTTATCATCATTATTTTTCTTCTGGCAGGCTTTTCTAACTGCCTCACAACTAACAAGAACTCCTAGAACGGCTGCCTAGTAGGCTAGCAGAATAGGGTCACTAGGACTCCCTTCTAAAACAGGTCTTTCAATGCTTGACAATGTCTTTACAGGAGGCAAAGACCACTCAAACCTCCCTCAAACATACCCAACCTAAACTTGGGACTTCATGCCTTGGTTTCCGGTCCCCGACAAGAAATGGAAATCCCCCAACAAGTACACCAACACATATAGCATAAGCACACTGTACTCATAAAGGAGAGATATCACCTGGAGAGGGCCACAAGAAGCTTCCATGCAACGAAAGGCTCCTTCCAAGCTCTTCTTCGAACCTGTCTAGCACAGAACTAAAACAAGAAACCATTAACTGCACCTGTACTAAACAGACAACTGGCCCTCTTGGCCTAACGAAATCTGGACGTAATATCCAAAGCAGCTAGCCTTCCTAGCTTAAAAATAGATAGGTCATTTTAGTCCACATAATACTGATATCCTTGGCATATACATCACATCCTATCAGAGTACCCAGGGTGCCAAGGATAGCATATAATAGGTCAACTAGCCCCATGCTACTCATGCAAGTTAGCTAAAAGCTTGATCTTGTGTTTTTTGATCTTAGTTTTTTTTTTTTTTTGTAGAGATACAAGTCCAAGCCTTTCCACAAATAACTCATCAATAAGGCCGATCCCTTCTTAGGCATTATGAGCTGAATGAACGGCCTCAGTGGGCTCGCATGTCCCACATTTATTGTCATCCGAATAAACTAGTTGTTCAAGCGGTTGAGTGGCTCCTTTGGGAGAAAGAATCATAGCTTTGTACTCATTCGAACCTCCCCTATTTGGGTTTTCACATAAATCAGTGATGCGACCCGAACTAGGTAGAGCTTCAAGCCTAGGCACATCACATGGGTGTATCCCAAGGCAGTGTATATTGTCAGATGTATATCCAGTCTTATCCTCTTGGGGGTTCAACAGAATATATCCAGATGGGATCCTTGGCCTTGCATCCGACACTCCTGCCATACTTTTGGAGATTTTGGGTCTTCAAACCCATCTCACATTTCCCTTAATATTCTTGCACTCCCTCAATTTGCTGCACTGGTCTAACGAACTCAATGCAAACTTATCCCTATGGCCAAATGGCCTCACATCCTTATGACCTTTGTGACGCACAGGTGGACTTTTAGCATTTTTCATCCTCTTTACAAAAGATGCCTTTACTTGTTTATGCCCATACTGCAAATTTTTCCCCATAAGAACCATGCTTTCACTGAAGGGAACAACATCCACCCGGAAGCATGATTCCAATACCAAAGGTCTCTCAAGAGCCTTACTAGCAACAAAATTAGAACCACACATAGAATGCTTATCAACACTCATAGGCCCATTGGTGCGATCCATATTGCCATCACAACTACCTTTCGTGGAAGTGTTGCAAGCCCTAATGGGACTTACATGGCTTGGCACCTGTTCACTGAGAGGCATGTCATTACTACTCATAGGATGGCCATTTTCTGCTTTGAGATTTTGGCCACCAAGGTTCCCCTCATAGGCTGCCTTGGTATCAACAAGTGAGCTGTCTCCTTGCAAAAATGATTGGAAGCTAGGATGCACTTGTACTGAGCGGGAAAAACTCCAAAAGTTTTCCCAACATCTCTGAATATGCCCCTCATAATCAATGGCATGAAGTTTTGCTTCCCTTAATGACTTAGGATTCTGTAGTTCCACTTGGATTTGCGTATTAATCTCTAAGCCATTCAGAAAGAGCTCACATAGCACATCATCTGGTAGTGCACTGGCTCTTCTTGGCCAAAGCCTAAGAGTACTATCAAAGGCTCTAGCATACTCTTTAACAGAAAGATAAGACTCCTGTCTAAACTGCATAAGCTGCCCTAAGACCTGAATCATAGGGAGCTGCTTTTCATACTCATCTAGAAATCTATCACAAGTCTCCTCAAATGATCTGATCGACCCTCTTGGGAGGCTCCAGTACCGTTTCCTTGCCTCTCCCTTTAGGGTACTTGGGAATACAAGCATCCGATGTATATCGTCAAACCCACCTGCAATACAAGTTAGGTCATATTCTCTTAAATGAATCATCGGATCCTCATTTGGCAACCCATAAAACACTGGGAGATCCCTATAAAGAGGAGGACATTTAGTCCTCCCTTTTGGAATCAAAATTGGGTCATCAAAATCTTCCTATTCCTCTTGACCTAATACCAGTGTGTTAGGGTCTTTAATCTCTTCCATTTCCACTTTTACTGGTGTGGAAGAGTCACTAATTCCATGAACTTCCCTTTCCGCCAACTCACAAAGTGGTTTAGGGAGTCCAACACTATGCAATAGGGAATCTATCCCATCATCTGCTAGTGGTGTTCTAGTAACTTAGGATAGGTCCCTTAAACTCCTCAGAGGGAGATCCCAAAGTACTTAGGCATAACGCCTTGTCACACGCACATAGGGATGCACTCCACCGACTAATAGTCGTAGCCCCACTGTAGCTCTTCTACATCTTAGGGATTGGCCCTTTGATGCGCTGCTAAACATATAACACATACGAGCACAAACTCCTCTCAAGGTACCAATATTTCACGTTCCAGGATGTACCATTTCTCACTATAATTTTCCCTTAGGACCCAACGACTAACCTATAGCTTAGGACATCCTCTCACGCTCATCGTTGGTCACAACCTAAGGAAGACAAGTGCCATGCATCTAGGAGGTTTTTCTGATACCTTTTAATTATTATGCTTAATGCAAATCATGTATGGCTATGTGCTCAGACAAAAGAAAGATCGGCATCGTGCATAGTGTATAAAACATTCTTTCCATGAATTTCACTAACACGTGCTGCATTGAAAGGAGGCACCGAGCCATATGCCCATGCTACTATCCTCTTTATTTAAACCGTTTCCTATATGTCAAGTGCAATGCATAAATCAAATCTTTCCTTTATCTTTCAGTGTTTCAGCCCCTTTTCTTCCAACTCTTAGCATTTTGCATCATTGATCAGTTAGATAGGGTTTCTATGCATTTTCCCCTTTTAAAAACCCAATAAATACACACAAAAACTTAAAAACGGGGACAAACCGAGGCCAACCTCGTGCTTTGCCATCGTTATACATTGCGCAAACATAGATATAATTTTCTCTAATTTTCCTCAGCCCGTTTCCTATTTTTCCCTAATTTTAAACCCATTTTTAGGCATTTTTTCCTATTTTTCTTTAATAAATAATGACTGAAAATGAAAGTTGATTGTGGGCTGTGGCCCTTAGGTTCATTGACAGCAAAAAATCAGATTTAGTTGGTGTGACATATCATATTTCTCATTTATATAGCAAAACCCCCAATTTTACCCTTAAACGCGTGTTTTTCATGTATTTTAACACTAATTTCGGCCATGTAGCCTTATATTTTCTGATTTTCAGTTTGCAAATAGTTGAAACTCATGGCAAACAATATTATAATGAACTTTCATCCCATATGAACAAAGTTTCATAAAGCAAATAGCATAAAAAGATCATTTTTCTTCATAAAAATAGCATTACAGCTTATTTTTAGGTCTCGGTTTCTTGGTCTTGATTACGGGACTGATTTCCAGCATACATTTAATGCTCAGCATCTTCAAGAACAGCACTCTTCATGTCTTCATCCATCCGGAAGCAATCCGGTCTCATCCGGACAAGCTTTCCTCCACCATTCTTCATTGTCTTCATCCACACAAGAACAACCCCTTAAGGGAGAGAGAGGGAGGAGAGAGAAAGACTAAAATTGGCTCTCTTCATTCAGGCCACCATTGTATGGGCAAAGACAGGCGATAAGATCGGCCAAGAGGGAGAAGATCAGCCCCAAGATCGGTTGTATGGGGTACTCACAGCCTGCCATCTCCATCTCCATCCATGGAGGCGAAAAAAAATGGCTTGAAGATGGCGCCTTCATGCCTCATTCTCTCTCCACGTTTTTACATGCTTCTTGATCAAAAATTTGAAGGGGGGAGGGTTAAAATGTCCCAAAGGGCACTCCTTTTGGTCTTCTCCAATGTCCACCTTTTCATATCTTGCCCCATTTGTGGCCATTTCCCCGTACGGGCTTCAAATCGAGCTCTGAAAATTTCTGCGCATCTCGCATTGGCCGGTAACTCCTGACAACCTGCATGGCAGTCTGAAAAATGATAAAAAATCAACAAGTGTTGCTCGGGCGCCTTTAAAGCACTTGACGCTTAAAATCGTCCTAGCTGGAGCCGCCGCCTTCGACGTTGAATATTTTTTCCTAGATATTCGTAATTTTTAGCTATTTTTAAGCACTTCTCGACATCATAACTCCGCTCTCAAGTCATCACAACCCACCCAGACTACAAAACCACCGCCAACTAAGGCCATCCCCAAAGCCACATAGCCCATGCTTAAATGGGTGCCAAGACACCAGAAGTGACCTACTTGTAGCAAGCAAACATAGCCCCACAAGGCTAACAATTATCATTCGAAACTTAAGAGACCGACCCGATGCTATTGACATAGGCGCACAATCAAGCTGCGATGGATCCCCAAAGATTTGTTGTGAGCCCAAGGATACTATGAAGGCAACACCTGGATATGGGTGCCCAAGAAGGGAAATCCTAGAAGCATAGCCCAACCACGACCATCGCTTGCCACCCCACCCCCAGGCAACCACACTCCATCTAAGGCAGTGACAACCCACGAAACCCAAGTTGCAAAACCCACAGAACCCATGGCAGTTGTGGTCATCAAACCCCAACCAATATATCGATCAAAACAGTAGCTTGATACCCCAGAATCATCTAAGTCGAGAGAGCTTGGCACCCCAGTGGCTACACAAGAGGAGGGCAACACACCATCCATGCAACTAGAGCCACCCTTAGTACCCCAAAGCAGCATTGGACACATGGATCAAACTGGGGAGCTCCCCTTAGAAACACCACTATCTAGTCCACTGCCCCTAGAACCATCATAGTCTAGTCCAATTCCACCGCAACCACCAGCATGTTTTAGGCCTTCCTATGAGCAACGTTCATTCCTATCAGTCTCGCCAAGGACCTTCCTGAGAATACGGGAGATGCCTTGGTGACTTGCATCAAGCTCTTGGACAACACTTTCACCACATTCGTTAGGAGCTATGAAAGAGTTGACCTTGACTTGCTTGATGAACCCCTTGCCTATGATGTTCGTTCCTTGTCCTGCACTTGGGAAGAATATGAGTTCATGACCATAAGATTCCCCAAGGTTGCAAAGGAGTTGATCGATAATGGTGAAATTTCAAAAGAGCACGTGCTCATCAGATGGCTAATAACATCATACCGCAAGCCCCAAAGGTATGTATTACTCATTGAGCTTGAGGAACTCACTCGTCTTGCTGACTCTGACTAATCATTCTTACAAAAATGGTGTAACCTACACCTCCAATGGGAGAAACGGGGTTGCCAAGCAATGACTAATGTTGAGTAGCGATGTGCGATTAAAACTATTGAGTATGACCCAACTTACGTAGCACCAACCTCTTTCAGGGTCTTGGCCATCACCCAAAACAAATACCTAGACGACCAGGTCTTGTCCCACCCTTACATTGATCGCATCCCTACGGAAGAGGAGCTACATGTGGCTAGCCGCATTAACTCGGGTGATTTTCTAATTGATGTCGTAACTTACATTACCCAAGTATGTGTTAGCCCTCGTAATCTCGATCGTCATGTCCACTTGGAATAAAAGCTTGATTTCTACGATTGGCTTATGCCAAAGTAGATAGCACCATACTGTGTTCAAATGCTCTTGCCTCTCCCATGTCCAATCCTAGGAAGGATTCTCATCATTTCTCGAGGGGGAGAGGGTAAGGTGATTAAGAAAGTATAGGAAAAAAGAAGGAAACAAAAAGCCTTAATCAAAGTTAAAAGCAAGAAATAATAAAAAGGGTTGGAAAGAAAATGTCAAAAATGTTTTGGAATGAATACACTGCTACTCTAAAAATTTCATGTCTCCAATTCAGTTTGTTTATTCTCTCCATGGAAGCAAAATCAATTTCCTGCTTACCAAAAAAGTCATCTGAGGAATACTAATGTTGGATTATGATGAATCATAGGTACCCACAATGGTAGGCCAAGATAAAGGTGGAAAACTCCCTTTCACGGAAGAAGAACAAACGAGATACAGCCTAAGTGTAGAAACAAGGGGCTTCAGCTTCACCTTCAAGCACACGCTAAACTTGGATGAAGCTATCTTGGAAGAGCTGGCTGTAAAGTAGCTGGTGGACAAGTGTGCTCTCTAGAAGCACGTGGAGAAAGTAGGGCAAGTGGTAGACTATGGCATGCACACAGAGTTCCTAAGAAGTTTTGATTATGCAAGGAACTGTGGCACAATAACTGTCAGGATGATAGGAGAAGAAGAACGTCAAGTGTAGGTAGCATTGAGCACTACAATGATCGAGAAGGCCTTAGGCTTGGCTGTCAAGAAAGAAAGATGCCCTTGGAGAGATGTAGATGCCATGCTAGATGTGCACACGGTGGATGAGATAAGTCTGGCAGACATTCCAAATCCAGAAGTAAGGATGCAAGCGAATATGGCCTATGCCCTCTTCTCGGGACAGAGGTACAACGCATTGATGAATAGAATTGGCGTACTGCTGTGCTAGAGAGCATAGCCACAAGGTCCCTTAAAGAAGTGGACTAGAATGGGTTTGTCTTGAAAACCATCAAGAACTCGACCACCATCCTAGCCACAAGTGCAACACCAACAGGAGAGGAACCCCCAGCCTCAATGGCCAGATCAACACGAAAGAAGCCCACTTCTAAGGCATCCATGATCAGATTTGGTGGAGTCTTGATGACCATCATCCAAGAGGCCATAAAGGAGGCAGAAGGAGTTGAAGAGGAGGTAGGAGAGACACCTTGGTAGCCACCATGCCTTGATATAGAGCAATTAAGCGAACAAACCATTAGTGACCAAGGAGAGCAGGAAGTGCAGACTACCCAGAAGAAGGCCAGGGCACAAGAGAAGAAGAAGGCCACAAAGCCCTAACAACAAAGGAGAGAGGAGATGATGAAGAATGGGCGGAGCTGAAAAGAGCCCAAAAAGAATCAAAAAGGGCGAAAGAAGAACGAAGGAGGAAAGAGAAGGAATAAATAAAGAAAGTGAGAGAAGAATCATAGAGAGACGAGGAGGAGAGAAGAAGAAGAGTAGAAGAAGAGGCTGAGGAGCTAAGGAGAAAGGAGGATGAAGACATGGTGGAGGTCATGCACAAGTCTATCGAGGAGACCCATGGTGCTGGAGAGATGAACCCCCTAAGCCCACAACAGGAAAGCAAGCCCAGAGACAACATGGGAGCGGCCCCTATTGTTGCAAAAAAGGGCAAGGCCCCATTACATCTCCTCCCCTTGACTTTCACACCTCAAGCCACCACCACCACCACCACCACCACAACACAAGAGCTAGCGCCTACCATGGACACCACTCAGCTCATGTCCATGATGTAGTTCTTGGTCATGAAAGTACAAGAGATAGTGCTAGAGGTAGGAGCCAAAAGACTAGTTGTAGCAGACACCGATTCAAGGAAAGATAAAAAAAGGCAAGGGTTGGAAGCGTGCAGCACCACATCACCACCAATAATGCCTCTGGCTAGCCCATTTAGTTGGTGGAGGATGTCATCGCCATGGGGGCCCGGCTCAAGGCTAAATGGTTAGAAGAGCGTGAGGCCCACCCAACTGCTTGGGGGGCCGAGGACCGCGAGTTTTGGCAAGACAAAGTCCTCCAGGTACCTCGCATAGTGGAAGGCTATAATTGCCAACCCACCTGGAGGCGGCGCATTTTTGACGTCAACCTGGAGGTGTGGATGGCGTTTTGCAACACCCTCCCTTCGGAAAGGAACGACCCCACCTTTATGCCGTATCCTCGAAGGGTAGGAGTGGATTTTAACCCATCCATCCACGGCAGGTTCGACTTCCCCGTCATTTATAATGCCAATACCACTTCCCATAGGAACGCTCTTCTCTTCACCCTTCCCTACTTGTACAGCTCTATAGATAAATTCCTTAACGAATTCACCTCTTGCCCCGACCTAGCATTCATCACCACCTGTAACTACCTTAGGTTAATTAGAATCCTAGTACACCAGGAACCCGCACCCCAAGAACGCCACCTTCCACCCCTCTATTTTGACCCCAATGCCATAGACAGCACCACCATGACCCGTCTCATGATGCATGCAGCTCTTTTGCCATCCTTCTGTGGTGCACTGCTGGAAGACATGAATGACAGCAAATTCACACAGTGCAACCACCCCTTTCTCTCCACCACCACCCTCAAAACCCGCCTCCACATTAAGGGCTACTTGCTAAGCCAAAAATTCCTTAACAAGGCCCTCCGCCCTCCGCCCGCCCTTACCCACCATTCGGATGATGAGGAGTAGAACTCCCGTTATCCCTTGTACCTGTTAGATATGATCAATGCCCCACCCTCATTAGGTGCTACCAATGATCCATGGTGCTCAAAGTTGTAAGGCCCCCATTATGAGGAGAAGCCAAATGTGAGCCCGGACATTGGTTGAGTCCTGACTTGTATATCAGATGAGGTCTATGTGACCGGATGGCAAAAAGGTGACTGTTGTGGGTCTAATCTTTGGGTTAGACGGAGTGGTTAAGCTGGTAGCAACTCGAGGCACATTGCATTGAGTTGCGTGACCTTCGCGGGCTATAAAAGCTAAACCCCTTCGCAGCCATCACTTACTGATCTTTCACCCAGTCAGAGTTGTTGTTCCAGCTAGCCTTAAGCTCTTCACCTATCTTCTGTCTAGATCGCCATCTAAGCTTCACACAGTGGAAGCGCATGGGTGGACAGAGCCATCTTTGTATCAGTTGTTTGAAGTTAAAGAATTTACTGATTCTCCTCTTATCTGTTGTGTACTCTCTATCTCTTTCTCAGATTCTGTTCGCTGCGCCGTGTAATATTTTAAATATTTTACAGTACCGCTGCCTCCATGTACCCACCTCAAAAAAAAAAAGCAAGCTTTGACGACAATGGCACACCCCTAACGACGTCTCCAAGCAGGCGTCAAAGGTGTACTTCATCTTCTCATTACCACATTTCTGCTCTACACGGCCCCACGCCGACCAGTCTTCTAGCTAAGTAATATGTAAGTATGCACAAGCACCGCACTCACATAACACCTACACAGAACTAATTCACAGTTTGGGTCCTCAAGTGCAGGACAATACTCTTAGCTTGCTTAGAGTTCGACCTGTCTCCCAAACTACAAAAAAAGTCTTGTGCACAATACAGAGACTAGCACTACCCCTAGGGAGAGACCACCTGACAGGTTTTCAATTGCAGGTGTTGATGACCACATCATAAGTGGCATTCGTTCTTCATCAACGTCCAAAGCTAATTGCCCACCCAGCATCCGACAAGCCAGAAAAATCGTCCTACGCAGCATCCCCAACCAACCCCCACGCGAACCAGTCACCAGTGCATGCCCCAGGCGCCCCTGTCCCCCGAAGTCTTTAGTGCATGCTACCACTTGCTCCCTACGCCAATGAGTGCCATGGGACTGGCACTCGTCTAGGAGGGGGGTAATGTTAACCCCAACACAAAGAGAGCGAAAGAAAGTGGAAAAGACGCAGGGCAAAGGCGGAAAAAAGGTAGCCCGATGGAAGGGAAAAAAGGAGAAAAGGCCAAAAGCACAAGGACAACCTTAAAAGGCCAAGGCAAATACGAAAAGGGAAAGGTGCATAAAAAGCGCACCCTAAAATCTTGTAAAAGAGTGCCGGCTCTCACCTGTGCAATTTGTAAATATAGAAGGGTAGTGAAAAGGAAACAAGGAAGATAAAAGAACAATGGAAAACAGGGCCTAGGCTATGACCGGCCATGTAAAAAAGGGAAAAAGGGGATGATCGCCCAAAAGGGAAGTAGGGTTTTGTATATAAAGTTGAAAAGTGAATGAAGAGCTCATTCTTTGGTGTGGCAAAACGAGTCTTCTTCTTCCTCTCTTCTTCTCTCCTTCTTGCTTGTGTATGCTCTTGAGAGAGGGAGTGTGAGAGTGTGAGGGAGTGAGTGTGTGTGAGAGCGAGGAATCAAGAGGGTGAAGCTCTTCACCATCTCCTCTCCCCAACTTCTCTTCTCTTCTCTTCTCTTCGCTTGCGCGCACGGCTATGGAGGATGGAGCTTGGAGATGGAGGAGGCTTGAGCATGCTTGAGCTAGCATCAAGAATCGTGGAACTACCAGAGTGTGAGAGAGAGGAGGGTACTCGATCGAGCATTAAGGTAAGTTCACTGCATTTGTAGGATCGACGGCGCGTCGGCTAGGTGAGAGATAGCCATGAGAGCTCGCTTGGAACGCTTGAAACAATAAGCGGTCCGTGGGTCTTGGCGGTTGAGCGAAAGCTCCCACACTTAGCAATTGGAGCAGCTCGTGGTTCAAGTCAGAAACCATGATTGAGGTGGTAATTTAGTCAACTCTTTTGGGAAGATGTGATCATATTCCTTCAGCCAATATGGCTCTCCCTCATCTTGTTTATTCTGCTCAACCTTATTTAATTTTATGAGATACACAGGTAATCCTTCTCTTAACCCTTTTATTATGCGAGATGATTTGGCTAGTCGAACCTTGGGTTTTCCTACCTCACCTTAGGTCATCATTGTTTTCCCCTTTAGCTTTTGAAAAGTCGCTTGGCCTTTTCTACACTGAATATGTGTGTCATTGGGGATTAGCCAGTCCATACCCAATAGACATTCATAGGCCCTAAATTCATGATCCTAAATCCCATTTCAGAGATATTGCTTCCCAGGCTAAATGTCACTTTACAAGTTTGTTGAGTAGACAAGATTTCTTTTCCATAATTGGAAAGTTCCACAAGCAGCCTAGATGTAGGTATTGTGTCTATACCTAATTTCTTGGCACACTTTGGTGACATGAACGAGTGTGTGCTTCCACAGTCAATCAAAATTTTAAAGGACTTACCCGCATATTGTGCTAGTGTTTGAATCATTGAAAAATGGTGATTTGGGCCTTTCTTATGGAGGTGGCGTGAACTGATGCCCTCTCCATATCCGCTTCCATAGTTGGATTTCCCTCTTCTTCAAGCTCTTTAAGAATTATAGCAAATGATTTTCCTTTTGTAATTGAAGCTTAGTTCTGACCTCTGTACTGTCCTTGGCAAGGAGTTTGGCTAAGCTTTGGGCACTGTCTTTTAAAGTGGCATGGCTCATTACAGTGGAAACATCTAGGTACTTTCTGATAGGTATGAGGTTCCCAACTGCATTTTTTTTTGCCATCTTTTCTTGACCAAGTGGACACTGACCTTGGGCTCTCTTAACATAGCCCTGTGAAGTCCCTTTGTTCTGATTTCAGAGCCTATTATTCCTTGGCTTTGACTAAATCTCCTTAACAAGAGGTGATGCGCAAATCAAAGCATCTTGCAAATCAGTTGGGCGCATAGATTCAAGGCGTGTGTTTAGAGAAGCATTCAATCCATGACAAAACTTAGACACCTATTAAGCAATTGTCATGGAAGGTGCATATTTAAGCAGTGAGATAAACTTTGAGTAATATGTCTTCAGGCTCATTCCCAGTTGTCTTAAGTTAAAGAGTTCATTCATTTTTAGTGTGCGATAAGCTAATGGCAAATATCAACCATGCACAGCTTACTTCACCCAGGTAATAGCTATCTCAACAAGTCCTTGGTCTTTACACCACTGTTTCCACCATAGGCATACCTCGTTGGTCAATTTCAACTTGGCGATCATAGCTTGATTAGCAGGGGTAGTTCTGGCGGCAGTAAAGTAGTCCTCCATAGTCTCAATCCAAATCTCTACCTCAATTTCAATGTCTTTGCCCTTGCCATCGAATTCCACTGGCTTAACCTGCTTAAGGAGATACTTCTTCTCCTAAATTTCAGTCGGACTAGCAATAGTTGTATTATATTGGGTTCTCATAAGCTTCACAAATTAGTTTAGCACTTGAACTTTTCAACTCCGTTTTCACATTAACATATCTTACTAGTTTTGTAACACAATGATGGACCAAAAAGTACAACATTTTTACAAAATCTAGCCACTGTTATCTTTTATTATCAATCTAGCCACTATTATCTTTTATTATCAATAGACATACGCTACAATTTTTTGCAAGTAATGGATATTTACAAATGGCAGATGTTTACAAGTATAGATACATCACCATCAATAGGATAGGCTGGATGCTATGTACAATTTCCAAAACAAGATATCAATATATCTTTATTTTTTAGGGATGGATATCTGTTACATTCATGTAAAAGAAAGTAGGCCAATTACTGTCTATGTCAAAAAATCTATAATGTGGAAATGGCAGATCAGGAAAACCATGGATACGGTAATCTTGATACTTGCGATGTCCTTGGATTATAATCTTGTTGGCTGGTCAGTACCTTATCATAGACATAACGGTCTACACATATATGTCGACCATTAGTAATCATAAGTGGATTCCTTATGGACGGAGGACAAAAGATAAAGTCCTCAACTAATTTTAAATTTTCCATGCATTCAAGGCATTTCAGATTAGTCTGCATGTTAAAGAATCAATCGGCCTCGATGTAATAGTAACGCTCATCCCACAACCATCTTCTTTCGTGATTCACACGGGATGGATCATATAGGCAATCGATTATCCTCATCATTTCTCTTCTCCACTCATCATCTGTGGAGTTTAGCACAGATGTGCACATTGCTCAAAAACAAGGAACTGGTTCCAAGCTTCATTATTCTACCAAAATTTATTCCTTAACAATCAACAGACTGGTTATTACTTAAAATAGTTGGTCTTAAAAACCATTTTTATTTCAATTATGCTCTCATACCACATGTCACATACCTACCTAACAATTCCCTGGCAGCACATTTTAGTGGTCCATTGGGGAATTATCCTAGACAGCTTCCCCGAAAACTCACAAGAATACACGGGGTCTATCGTCTAGGTTACTCAAAGTCCACCCCCTAACGGAAGGTATCGGCCATCCCCAGGAGGATCAACCTACAAGCTTCGTGGTCCTAATTTGACAACAGAGGCGCCGATGCATCAGTTAGCTCTATCAAAGGTGTCCCACAACGGCTTCTCATTCGACTGGTGGAGCGATCGTAGTTACCCTTCATTCATGGAGTGTAACACTTTTTTCCAGCAAAAACTAATTAGGATTCAGGGAACCTTAATAGAGTTTTGGCTCAGCCACACCACTGCACCTTTTCCCTAAGATAATTACTGATCAAGGTTTTAAGACTTGACCCTAGGTAAGTCAGCGCTCAACTCTACCTAATTTTTCATCATTAACATTTCGTTCAATCTCTTGAGAGAAGCTCCCAGCTTACCGGGACCACCCATCCATAGGATGGGGATCCGTCAGGGATCTTGCCCATTTGCTTCCCACAAATGGTTTTCTTTAGTTTTCTAATTATCTATCACTTTAAATTATGACATATGAAAGCAACTTCGTTAACTAACCCATTATCACAAGTTTCTTTGCGTAATTTTATGGCATAATACAAAGACAAAGAAAATTGTCTTTTGATAAAACATATTTATTTATTATTTTGCAAAGTTATTTACAATTATTTTTCCCTTCTGCCTACGTAGAAGATCAACCTCCATTCACCAAAAGATCCCTTCTGTTTGTGCAAAAGAAAAGAAACCCTCCAAGATTTCCGTCGCTTCACTAGTACCAGGGATTCTAGGATCCCATCTTGATTCGTATGATTGTTATGTAGTTCCTAGGAGAGATCAAGAGATTTATGGCCAGAGCCCCCCTAGCACTCCCACCTCCTTCTGCCTAAAGGATTCCTCACCAAATGACCTTCACCGTCGGGGCCGGCCAAAGCTCCTCATGGCAGTACAAAACAATCCCCCTTAGAGCAGAGTTCTGCATCTAGCCATGGGGGAGGCATAGCGTGATATTTCCTCTTATTATCCTAATTATATATTTACAATTAGATCTAATTATTGCAAGCATAGTCAATCTTTCCTGTGCAATCATTAATTCATGCACAAATCAAAAGGAATGGCAGCAAGTATTTTTAGCATAGGAAGCAACCCCATCCAAAACTAGGGTTTCTCTTTTAAGGACCCACAATATTCTTAGGGTTTCACTTCCTACTTGCAACTCTTTTTCAGGATCCGGAAGTTATTTTGCGAATCTGAAGTCCATTTTATCCTTATGAAAAATTTGGTATTTTCTCCTTAAAAGATAATATGGCCTTTTATACCTATGGCAGACAATTCATATGCTAACCTGCCCTAACCCACACTTAGCAAAATTTCAAATGCTTTTCCAAGTCTGTTTAGACTTTTAGAATTTGTATCGACAAATTCTTATCAATGTCCAACAGGTCCTACAAACTTCCAATATTTATTTAATTTCATGATATTGATAATTTCAGGGTTATCAAGTATTTCATAGTTGTTTTTGCTTTAACATTCTTGATATTTTAGGTAAGGTTTTCTCGATGACTCATATGTGAGTCAACTCATGATATTGACGCTCTCGCTAATATAATCATTAATATTAACATTACATGTATTTTCAGTAATAAAAATATTTTTTTAAAATTCTACTCATAATTTGTGGTTTAATCGATGATGTTCGACCATTTTCTAAACTTTCAACATTATCTAGAAAGATCAATTTTCATTTAGATATGTCGTAAGTATAATGCTGATTGTTTTTCTGAAAACTTTATTCTAGGCAATGCAAAAATCATAAATGTATTTTTTTTCATTTTTCAAACATCAAAGTATATTACTATGCACCTAATTTATGCGTCTCTAGTACATATTTTTCTATACAATTTTTTATTTAATGCATTGATTATTTTATGATATTATCTAAAGTATTTTTTTATAAATTATTGTAAAACTCATATGCATCTGTTTATCATTAGCAAAACGAAATAGAGATAGTCACTTTCAAGGAAAATTTATAAAATATTCCCTTTCCTAACACCGTCTACCTTTTTTCTGATATTATAATCACATGCGTCATTAATGAAATAATAATAAATATCATAAAATAAACCATAATTAAAATATTTTCTTAATGAGAGGCATATAATCCAAGTGAAAGAGTCTTTTCATTGAATAGTTAATTATTATATTACTTAAGCTATTTTCCTAAGTGGTAATTCATATGCATTTTCTTTAGAATGTGTTTGTAATCCTTTAAAGCCAAATATAGCAATAAGCTTATAACATATATTTTTTTCCAAATTGACGAGATGTTACCTCTCTTAGATTTTCTGTAACAAGGATTTTGTCAATTCCTACTATGTCGTTTTCTCCATCAACTGCATTATTTGCTTCCTTTGCTTCAAACGGCCTTTTTGAATTTCTACGACCTTGTGGAGCTATGAATGTCAAGTGAAATTAGGAAATGAGGTAGAATAGGGGTATTTTCCTCCTTCAAGCCTCAAGCTACAATGAAAAAGAAAAGTAGAGAAATTTTTACACCATCACGAGGTCTTTCTTCTTGCTTTCTTTGTAAATGAGAGGGGGATGTATTTATAGGCATGAGGGGGAGCATGTAGTCGACTCATTCTTTTGGCTACTTGTCAAGAGCCAAGTGAGCTTTATCCAAAATGCATTTTGATTGCCTACATGTTGGATGGTGGCATGGGGATAATTTTAAAATGCTTTCTCTCCCTCCCAAGTGTAAAAAAAGTCATGATTTTTTGTCTATTTTTTAAAAAACGTCTTTTTTTTTTTCAAAACGACTTCATTTTGTGGTTTTTGGCCAAGTTACCTCATGACTTATCTAGTTTATAAAGTCATGTCATACTCTTTGATACTTAACTTACTCAATATCATGCTCGTTCGTACGCGTTCTTTGTCTATCGATTAAGGCTTTTGTGATTTGTCTTGAGGTTATGAAATCAATGTGATCTTTGACGCATTAAATGGAATCAGGAATACTAAATCAAATATAATACGAAAAAAATTATGATCAAGCCATCGTAATATTATTTGTGAGGCATCTTTGCTTCTTGTTGGCTGGGAACATTGAGGCGTCTTCTCGTGTCAGATTGCGAAATGCAAGACTCGATATTAAGAAAATTATGTGGTCACTTATGTGATAACTCGACAAGTAAATTTTAAAACATTTCAAGCCCGAATTTGTTTTTGTATATGAAGTGTTATCGCAAGAATATTACAACATCGTGGTGCATGAAGGATATGGAACAAGTTTATTTTTGGAGAGAAAAATGTGACTTTTAAGGACTCACATGCAACAACTAATCCTAATATGGGAATTTAAAAATTGGTGCAAATTTTGGCTGCCACAATGGAAGAAAACATGTGGATGTAAGCACCTTCTAGGGAGGATGAATAATGGAATACATGCATAAATAATAGCAGCTACTTTGTAGCATAATGCGGCTAAATGGAAGGAGATTAGAGTATCAAAATAGGATAAAATACGGTTGTTTTAAAAAATCATGCTTTAATTATTACAAACAAGGAAAGAACAAGGTGGATTGAGGCTCAAAAAGAGGGATGTTTTGATACACAGTAGGACTGAATTGAACTAACAAGGGGCTGTTTTGAAGGTTGAAAGGGTTGATCATTATGATGCAAAGCATGCCTAAACTTTCATAAAAGAGGGTTGAACCATTATGTTTAAGAGCAGGGATGGTCCTCTCTAGCAAAGATCACTATTGTCCCGAATCAAAGAGGCATAATAAGGCTAATTTGATACATAAAGTAGGACTACTTGAAAACTTTGTATCGAGGATGTTTTATGTTGAAGATAAAGAACCAAATTGACATAAAACAAGGTTGAACAGATAGAAAGAAGAGCTATGCTAATCTCATATAGGAACAGGGATGATCTTGATCCATAGAAGCAATAGGAATTGTCTATAAAGACTATGGGCTATTCATAGTCAAATAAGTCTAATCATAGCTTGGTTTTTACTATCTATGACCTTTCAAAATTGAGATATATGGTTAATTTTGTTGGATGTATGCTCTTCTATGGATATTACAGATGGGGTATACATATATACTTCAATGCATTTTCCTATTACAGTGAAGTAAACCCCTCTTCTATTCTTCAAACTATGAAGATCTCTCTCTTTCTGTATAGAACTCTTGCAGTCTGATACCTAGTGTCCTCTTCACCATACATGCAAAGTCTCTTAACATAGTATATTTTAAAAGAGGGAGGCATGGTTTTCCTAAGAGTTTAGCTAAATAAAAGCTCACTATCCTTGGAAATTTTAAGAAATTGAATCCTAGATATGGTAAAAATAAGGGACCCCCATGGTTTATAGTTTGTAGATAGATAGGAAAATGTTTGATTGATCAACTATAAAGAGTTTAGAATTTTTTATATTTATTACAAGAAAATCCTATTTTAATCTATTTTTAGGCAAATTTTAGGCCAAATTATGTAAGTTTTTTATGTATGGGCTATTATTTGAGAATTCACGCCTAAAATTTTAGCATGATGATCAAAAAAACCTTTGAAAAATACTCTTTGGCCTAAAATTTACCTCCAAATTTTACCTTAGCCCTAGATACTAGGGCCCTTACAAGATTGTCAAATATCTTAGTAGAAATGCTTACAAACTAGAGCTTCCATCTCATCTCAAAGTCCACAACATATAAGCCTCCTAAAATCCTACATAGCTAACCCTCATCATGCCCTGAATGATGGGCAAATTATAATGCCAACTCAAGGTATCCTTGAAGTACAGCTTGAGAAATACTAGACGTTAGGGAGAAATCCCTTAAAAAATGACACTTTCTAAGAACTACATGTACAATAGAAATATTTTCTTGAAGAAGGTGCAACATGGATTGAGGAGTCCATTCTCCAAAGATATCACTCCAAGTTTCTCTCAAGATAAGGATTTCTTGATTTCTCTAAGGGAAAGAGAACATAGCATACCAGTTCTATATAGAATCACGCAAGGATATTTTAATCAATTTTAACTTTTGTTCTCTTATTCATTATGGCACATGTAGTTTACTATCTAAATCACATCAACACCACTGTTCCCAATGTGCATGCCTAAGCCGCAAAGCCTTGATATCACAAAAAACCTAGAAATAAATTATTCCATAAGCAAAAGCATCATCATATGTTAGGAACGATCTGAGCATGAAGCCTTTGTGCAAAATCAAGATCATCACTCTAATATGTTAATGTTTGACTATTAAATTTATTAATTTTAAATTTAAACAAAGGGGAAAATTTTAGATTAAGATTAAAGAGGGGAGAGTTAATATATAATAAAGGAGGGCTAAAGAAGGGAGGTAGATGGCTTGTATAGGTCATCATCTTTAATCACCTACCCATCATTAAAGCTAATCAACCCTCTTATTAAATCCCCCCCATCCCCCTAATCATTTTGGGATATGTAAAGAGCTAAATTAGGGGCATATAAAAGGGAAAAGGCTACATGTATATGTAAGTAGTTTTTACACAATAATACAACTTTGTCATTTTTCTTTCTCTAGCTTCTCCTGTCCTTTCATGGCTTCCAGCCATCTCTCTTCTTCTTTCTAGCCTTTCTCTCTCCATTTCTAGTATTTCTCTCTCCTTGTCACTCTCTTTATCTCACTTCTCCACTCTCTCTTTTGCAGTATTCTCTCTCTTTATCTCACTTCTCCACTCCTCTCTCTTTTGTAGTATTCTCTCTCCTCTTTCTCTCTCTCCAGTTCACTTCTTGACAAGTGGTATCAGAGCTCAAAAAATTAAATGTGCCATCCAAGGAGATGTCTGGCCCTTCCAAATGCAAGAGGCTAATAGCAATTATTCCCCAATTGTTGAAGGGTCAACTCCAACATATGCAAGCTCTAATGGTCATTCTGCAGTAACATTGAAAACACCAAATGCAACTACCAGTCTATTTAGATTAACTCTGAGAGATGAGTTAAGCGAAGAAGTTGAATTGGCAAGTTCTGTAAGGAAAGAAGCAGACAATGATGGCCCTAGTTTGCTACAAGTAATGGTTATGATTCCTTCTCCTTTTGACAAGGAGTCCTCCCTCAATGAGCTCTCATGAGCTTTTTTAATTGATGCTTCAACGGAAGTTTCAAGAAGATTTTGTTGTCCGGTAGTAAGAGTTTCTCTTAATTCTCTATTCTCTTAAAGAAGTATTGCAATCTGTTGTGCTGAAGCTATTGAGTCTCTTCTGTAAGCTTTTCAGAAGGTGAGAAAAGCCAATGGATCCAATTTGGTTGAAGAGAGAGAGGTCTTCTCTTTTATAGCAAGATCATCATTGATCTACATTGGAAGACTTGTGTTGATCCCAAAGATCGGGCCAATATTGTAAAACGTGACAAAATTGAAGAAATGGAGTTAGAATTAAGAAAGCTTGAAGATGTTCTCTAGCTCATTCATGACAACATGATGTATTTGTGAGCAAAGGAGGAACATATGTGTAATGTGATTGAGATCACAAATTCCAAGATGGCATGGTTCAGCATTACATCTATCTTTATATGCCTTGTAGTTGCAAGTCTACAATTGTGGCACTTCCCTTGTCAAGGAAAAGAGAGAGCACCCTGCTTGTAATCCTTTCTCTCCCATGGCACCTCAGTTGGCTGAACTAAATCTTTCTACATGGTACTTCCTCCAAATTGAAGTCGTAATTATGCAGATCTGAGGCACCCTTGACTGTGGATTTTCCAGTAATGACTACTTCAATTTCTTCCCCTGGCCAACACAGGAGCAAAGCCATCAACAAGGCCTACCAGGTCACCATAACTAACACTTTGGCATCTTGATATATCCAGTATCTGTAATGGTTTTGCAACCATGTTTGAGGTGTGCCAAGCCTTCATCATCAATGCTGTGGCAAGCAACCAAGCTCAGAGATTCCAAGTGTTTGAGGTTCTTGACAAATGCCAAGCCAATGTTGTTGATCTATGTGTAATAAAGTTCTAGGCTCCTAAGCTCCTTGCAATTAGAGGCAAGTGCCCATTCAATGGAGCAATGGTCACTGTGGATATACCAGTTGTAATGGTATTCCAACTTCAAGAATTCACATAGCTGAACTTCCACAGGAGAAATGGCATGCTATTGAGAATTGGGTAGAGTCTCCAAGCTTTTATTGCAATAGAAACTATGGCAATTCTATAACAAACTATGAGGCAGTTCTATTGATATTGAGAATTGGGCAGATTTTTTAAGTTCAATTTCCCTAAACAGGCAGCAAGATGAGTTGCTCAATTCTACAAAGCCTACATTTCTTTTTGTTAATCTAAGGAAGAAGACTAAGAAACTGGCTAATATTTACCAGGACAGCAATGTACAATTTTTCTAAGGACATCACTCAAGATATCTACCAAGACAGTAGTGGCAATAGTTACTATTGGTAGGAATTGCAAGTATGCAAGAGATGCCTTATCAAGAGTATTACTCACATGGTTTTGATCCTTATCATGTACCACAAGGTAATATTGACTCCAAAGTGTCTTATAGGAAGCAATGGCATTCAGTAGCAATAATATGAGCATCATAAGAGCATTGGAATTCAACAAGTCAATTGCTCACATTCTTGACATGATTAATGTATTGGCATATGCACTTATGCATTTTTATGCAACCATGATGGCAGCTAAAGTGATAGATGTCGTCCAGATAGAACGAGCACTTGTCAAACATTTGATATCTCACATGGATGAGTTGGTGCAACCATGCATCTTGGAAGCTCTCATCAATCTTTATGGTAATGTTGTTTTACAAGAGGGTTTTAGTACATGTACATGAGAAGTATATGTTGGTTGTATCGATTGCCATGGCTGATGTAGTGGCTCAACAAGACTTATTGCAATCATTATTGAATATTTACAGCAATGAGTATAACCAATCACTCTCTCATGCACACCAACACCTATATGGACATAAATATGACTATGAGCAGCATTCATGTACTTCTTAGCCATATGCTTCTCAAGAGTACCATGGACAACATTCATCTACTTCTCAGCCATATGCTTCTCATGAGTACCACGGACAATAGTATGATTATTCTATTGTTGATCTATATAGTAATGATGGGAGCAATATTGTGTCTAAAACCTGTAAAGCTCGACAATTAAGCAATGATCAAATCAAAGAATTACATGCTCAAGGGTTATGTTATAGATGTGCTAAACCAATGTTTTTAAATCACAAAGATATGTGCAGAGCAAAGAATGCAAGGATATTTGTGGTACTTGAATATTTAGATGAAGAGGATAAAGACAATCATGTTGAAGACAATTTTGATGATGATCAAGGGGAAGATAAAAGGTTTACAGTTGCAGCCTATAAAGGTTCAAATGAGGAAGACCATGACGATGGGCTTCTATTTGATTTAGTTGCTTATGCTTTTGTGGATTCATTTGTACATGCATATTATTTCATGAGTGAGGGCATCTCTAATTTGGTGGTCATGATGCATGGACAGGATATTACCTTTCCTTTTGACCTGGGAGATTAAGGGCTAGACTTAACTCTCTGCATTACTTTGGAAATTATGTCCTTACCTTCAAGAATTTTGAGGCAACTATCATACTAACTAGTGGGCTTGATTCCATTGCAG
The DNA here is from genome assembly GCF_053477565.2 of Lygodium microphyllum. Lineage (NCBI taxonomy): Eukaryota > Viridiplantae > Streptophyta > Polypodiopsida > Schizaeales > Lygodiaceae > Lygodium > Lygodium microphyllum. The sequence continues at coordinate 118,354,271 of NC_141149.1, read as the reverse complement.
ACTAGATATTTATTTTGGACCAGATTTAATGTTGATGCATGAGTCATATGGGCTGAATGTACTTAAAGAGAGCTTCATCTGGAGCTATAGGATGTCTGATTTGGATCATCCAATCCAAAGTTATTACAGATTTAGTACAGCAAGGTCTATAGTGGGCATCACAGAGTCTCCATCTAGGAGGAGCTCTTAATGGCAACATTTTGGTGAAAGATTTCATTTTCATATTTTCAAATGGTTGTCAATGCTTTGTACTTGCTTCTTAGCCCTCTAGTTGTACTTATTTTGTGGATCCTTGAATACTAGGCCAATTTATTTTAGTCCATGCAAAGTCCTTTGTCCCCTTCCACCACTTGGCAATTTGTAATAAGTCTTGTTTTTATTTTTTAGGACAAAAACATCCGAGTGGGGATGGAATGTAAAGAGCTAAATTAGGGGTATATAAAAGGGCAAAGGCCACATGTATAGGTAACCAGTTTTTACACAATAACACAACTTTGTTCTTCTTTCTCTAGCTCCTCCTATCCTTTCATGGCTTCTAGCCATCTCTCTTCTTCTTTCCAATATTTATCTCCCCATTTCTATTCTTTCTCTCTCCTTGTCACTCTCTTTCTCTCACTTATGCACTCATATCTCTCCTATAGTCTTCTCTCTCCTCTTTCTCTCTCTCTAGTTCACTTCTTGACATGGGAGGCCATTAAACTAAATGCTTCCCCCCTCCCCACATCCAATATATCTGCTTATGAAAAAAATGAACCCCCTTCTACTCTTCAATTAAAGTAATCAGCCCCACACACAAGCAAAGTGATGGCCCCATCCTCCCTCCCTATGTGAATGAATTAAAGTCCAAATGGACAGATTACCACCCCCTAGGATAAGAAGAATAGAAGAAGGATTAGAGCCGTGAGGCTACTAAAAAGAAGAGACTATATCAAAGAAAGAAGGAGATAGAGAGAGAGAGAGAGAGAGAGAGAGAGAGAGAGAGAGAGAGAGAGAGAGAGAGAGAGAGAGAGAGAGAGAGAGAGAGAGAGAGAGAGAGAGAGAGAGAGAGAGAGAGAGAGAGAGAGAGAGAGAGAGAGAGAGAGAGAGAGAGAGAGAGAGAGAGAGAGAGAGAGAGAGAGAAGGAAATCCAAGGCACGAGCTTCTCATTTGATCCAAATGAAAGCTTAGAGTATCCACTCTCTTTTATTTTGTATCTCTTCATTCCTTTCACGATGTCTCCATGCAAAAATGACTCAATGTGACAAGACCTTTTGATGTGGTGGGATCATCCTTGACCATGAACAATGCAAGCAAGAATGTGAATAATGAAAATCAAGTCCAAATGTCCTTCATGCTTGCTCAATAATATCACAATCAATTAATTCAAGCAAAGCATTGAATAATTAATTAGAAGAAATTTTCAATTGAAATTTTTTGAATGGCAAGAGCCATTAATTTGAAACGTTCCAGATGAAATCTTGATTTGTTTTGAAATAACATATTTTTAAACATAGAATAAAATTATAATAATTAGAAAATTTATTATTAAAAGTAGAATGATTAAGAAATAAATTAAATCATTAATTAATTATAATATGCATACGAGTATTTTAGAATATTTATGTTTACAATCAAAATGATAAGGTTAATTGATGTGACAAAATAATGTAAAGATGCTCAATATTAAATAGGTAATAACACTCGTAAAAAATCTCATACATAAAATTCATTTTAAATTGATTATAAAGTAAGATTAGTAGTAGTCTTGTAATTTTCCACAAAAGTAAATGCAAACCACTTAAGTGGCTAAGGTCATCCCATTTCACTATATTTAAGACACATGCATATGATACCGAAATTGGATGGGACTTCATCAATATTGTTACATAATAGAATAAAAATTTTAATGTAAGTTTTCAAGTGAATTTTTATTTTCTACAAAAATATTTTTTAATGCATGGAAATTGATCAAAACAACACTCAACAAAGCTATTTGGAGTTCTTGAGAAAGTTGAAAATTTTTATTTAATTGTAATTATCTTGATGTGAATACACATCATACATATCAAAGTAAATTTCATGAATCTTTTAGCCTGATAAAATGCAAAGAGATGGAAATATATTAGTATTTTTGGGAAAAAATAAGGGGGAAATACCAATTACATTGGTTTGGTATAAAATGTTTAAGAGACTTTTTTCCATCATTGTGCAATAATCAAAAGTCTTTTTCATCTTCATCTTTTTGTTCAACATCCATGGTTACTCTCATCTTCTATCTCATATTTCTATCCTTCTCACTCTTCTTCTAGTATTTCTCTCTCTTTTATAGTCATCTCTCTCATTTCTTTCTCCTCTAGTTCCCTTCTTGACAAGTGGTATTAGAGCTATAGGCTTTTGATCCATTTGTAGTCACGTTTCATATGCATTTTACACCTACTTTCTCTCGGACAATCTATTTTACCACAAATACAAGTCTTGGTTTATGATAATAGTGACTAGCAATCCCTTTGTAGGTAGCAGACACCATATCTAGAGCTAATCACTAGAGCTTTGGACAATTTCAGTGGGATCAAGGTCAAAACATAGGAAAGTCCAAGAGTTGCAAGGCTGGGGAGACAAATATTGTCAACTAACTGCTAGATCTCATCAATGATACTAGAAATCAACTTATGACCATGCAAGTAAAAGTGAAAAGTATCCACAGAATGTTGTTGAATCCATGGTCAATTGGCTCATCACATGATTCCCTCACATATCTTATGCAAGGATGCATGTTTGAATCTTCTAATATGATGCAAGTAGGGATCCACATTGCACAAACCATCCTAACGAGAATGGGAAACACTCCATGCACTAGAGACTAGGCAAAAATTCCCTTAGTCACAAAACAACTAGATAAATACGGCACTAGGTGATGACTCCTACAACTTTTGTGAACAATTTGAGCATGTCTACGAGACTAATAACCTTCTCATTCATGCCAAGAAAGTGTAAGCTTTTGAACTTTAAATAAGAGAGAAAAGGAGAACCTAGTTTATTAGTTTCAATGCCACACTGAGGATGCCTCTTTTGTGCTATGTAAGGACCTATTCATAAGCACTTCATTGAAGCCGGCTATGGGGTAACCTAATCATTTGGTTCATGAACATCAAGCAATTAGAATATGAAAGCATGATAGATTATGTCTCTAATATCTGGAGTCTATATAAATGGATCCATGAAATAGAGAGACCCCACTGCTACTAAGGCAATCACACAAAAGCCTTCATCAAGGGCATCTATGATGAAAGAATCTATGAAACCTTTGCTAGGAACTTTGAACTTTAATCACTCAAACATCAATTATACTCAAGATGAGGCCATCCATGTGGAGGACCTTCACTATGAATGCAATAGGGACAAAAGACCACATGGATCCCATCAAAATATACCTACAAGACAAAGCCACATATAAACACAGGAAACCCATGACTTAATAATCAATGTTAAAAAGCAGTAACAAGAATTTCTCAAGATGGTAGAATCACTCAAAATTTCTAGGCCATACCACTAAAATGTGCAACGTGTTTGGTATTCTAAGAACCACCTTCCTTTAAAATATTCTCGGCCACCCCAATCATGCAATAATCATGGTTGATTTGGCTATGAATGTACATATTCTAGAGCTCCATGTAGGCTTCCTAGCCCTAATTTTACCTACTGATAGTTATGGCTTGAATTATGCTAGGTAGCCCTCAGTTACCCCATAATTGGCATTCATGGTCTCTCCAATGGCCATCCAATGAGCTGAGATAACCTCTTTCGGATCCTTAGACCCCCATGCCAATTTTCATGCACCCACCCAATGATGCCCCTATATATTTCACTGAGAAACTCGTGGAGGACAATGAATTTTGGGAATTTTTGGAAACACTTCCTCGAGGTGTCCATAGAAATAAGAGTAACCTAAGGGGAGTGATAGTAACTAGCATTTCCCTAAATGCGTAATCATGCACGTATATTTGAACTATCTACAACATAAGCTAAGAAATAGCAAGGCAATAATGCCATCAATTTCCTTGATTTTGTTTGTAGTGGAAATAATCAATGGCAAAGACAACCTTCCCATTCCTCTGCACAGTATCACTCATGCACAAAGTAAGATTTGAGGAGTGAGCATTGAAGGCCCCATGATGACGAATGGATTAATCTCATTATGGCAAGAAGAGCACCAATAAAAGAAGAAAACTAGTTGAGCTCAAACTCAAGAGAAAAGGACTCTCAACACCAACACAAATCATCGTCGCCTCCACTGCAAAGAGTGTTATGGCAACACCTCAAACCGCTAAGGAAACCATCACCAAGGACAACGCATATCGTGACCCAATTTATAGCTAGTTGCAATGGATAAGTCAAGGAATGGATAAAAGTGGCTCAAGATGGGTCACAAATAGGGCAAGCTGACGAGAACTTAAGCATTCCAAGCATGTCTGATGTATCTCTTCAAGGGAAACCAAGACAATCCAATGAGATTACATGCAAATCCTCGAATGACCCAAAACCCATGGAACAAGAGCTTTCTCTTATTTCCAATGCAAGTAGGCCACAATATATCTACGAGACTATTGAGCCTACCATCATTGCAAAACCCTTATATCCACAAAAGTTACTCAAAAATGTACTCAAAGGTAGCCCATGGCTTTGGCAAGGACCAAAATATTGGGTACAAGAAACAAATCCTACTAGATCTCACCGCATTCCACAACTTGGCTGTAGTACATCTCCAACCGTAACTTCTTTAGGGGTTAACACATTCTAGAAAGAAGCTAATCAACATACTGTGTTACCCATGGAAATCCTTGGAGACACTCAATGGCAAGGAATTGTTGACATTAGAGCTGATGTGAGCATAGTTAATCAATGCGTACTCCAAGCCTAGGAAAACCCATTGATTGAACCAATGCATTTTAATCTACACATCACCAATGAGAGTCTTAAGAGATTGTCCAATCAAGATTACCGAGATACAATTCAAGGTTGACTTTGTTGACATGGAACGACTTGACTACAATTTGTTGCTCGTGTGCAACACACATCTTATCAAGGACTAAGGCAACGATTTGTATTTCTAAAAAATAGGAAGGAGGCAATTCACATTGAGATGGAGTCTTAGAAAACCCTACTTGTTAACTTAGATTCTGTCTTTACACTAGTATAAGGAGATTCTAATGACCCTCCAATCTCCCAACCATTGACCATATATATTCCCTCTCCTGAGAATGAGCGGGGCTAGATGCACATTCTCACTACCTTGGAATTGCCATTTACAAAGGAATGGTAATATCAATCAACCCATGAACACAAGAGTCATAAAGATGCATGATATAGTCCTATTCAGCTTTCATAACAGCCTCTTTGTCTCTTTCGTATGGGGCTATTATTCATGGAGATTTAGTGTGACCAAATTTTCAACTTGAGGTTTTCTAGATGATGTACATATGAGAGGCTTGTCCTTAGCCCTGAATCCAATCGAACTCTTTTAGATTCTTGAGATTTTTTGCACTCTGATAATGTTGAAATAGAGTAGCATTTGTCATCTCCAAAATTGAAGCCCATTTCTAATAAATCCCCTTCTTTTATTTTTGAGAGGAAAAACATTTGTGTGGGGATGGAATGTAGAGAGGTGGAAACACATGAGTGTTTTTGGGAAAAAATAAGAGGAAAATACCATCTAAATTACTTTGATATAAGATATGTAAGAGATTCTTTTTCCATCATTGTGCAATAATAAAAATTCTCTTTCATCTTCAACTTTTTCCTCAGCTTCCATGCCTACTCTCACCTTCTCTCTCTTCTTCCAATCTTTCTCTCTCTTCTTCTAGTATTTCTCTCTCCTTTTTCTCTCTATTCTATAGTATTCTCTCTCCTCTCTTTCTCATTTACTTTCCTTCTTGACATATATTGTTTTTGAGATGGTTTTGCTTTGAAGCATTAAAAGTTTTTGATTTTATGCAAAATATTCTTAAAGATGGACATAAAATACACAGTTTCTAGCTTATTTTGACCCTTTCTATTTTATTTCAACTATTATCTTGTGTCGATCACATTTTCCTAAAACCATTTCTTCTTAGATTCTCTCATTTTTATAGAGGGTTCAAATTTCCATAAAATGGCTTTTCTTCTACAAGACTAATGTTAAATATTTAAAAATATGTATACACACGCAATACACCGTGTTATATCATTGTCTCTAATAATATAAATAATTTTGCATAAGAAAATTGTTTATTAAAAAATATAAATTTATTTAATATGATTGAGAGATATCTTAATTTAACTTATTAACTAAGTCACTATAAGAGAATTTTGATAAAGTAGTGTTGACAAATTAGGCGAAGCATTGGGAAAATTTGTTTAAGGCAATTAAAGTATCACAAAAAAATACTATAAGCTTCTAGAATTTAGTAAAAAAATCATGACCAAATTATTTAACTAGATAAATAAATGCTAGCAAAGCTTAGCTAATAATAATAATGAGACTAGCTAAATATTAATAAATTTATTTAGGTGAAATATACTAGAAATTTATTGGCTTAGAAGTCAAGGGAAAAGTTATTTCTAAAATGATTTAGTTATTTAGTAAATAAGGTACTAGTTAAATAGTAGCAATAATGAAATCAAGTGGGAAAGAAAACCTTTTAACAATGATGGATAGACAATATTAATCACTAGAGATATGTATCATATGAGTTGGTGAATTCTTCTAAGGACAAAAAATAAGTTTTAGGAGAAGAAAATTAGAAATGATGGACAAAAGCTAGTTTGCATAAACTAGGTGAAATAAACCAAATGCAACAATTTATTTAGGGAGTGAGAGAAGCAAGCTAGAAAAATTTTGATAAATAAGAACATTTCATCATTTGAAAATTAGAAAAAATGTGTGTAGGTTTCCTAATAAATGATACTAAGGCCTAGACAATCTAGGGACAACATGAAAAGTAGAACAAAGAGTCAAAAACCTATGGGAAATCCTATATATTTGCAATAAGGAAAGCTGAGATTTTATTATTGAGAAAATAGCAGTGATTCTCTTATTTTTGGTTGTGATATAAATGACTTCCGTGAAAGATAAAAGAAGTGGCTTACTCTCATAGATTCTTGGAAAAGAATGGTTTGCTAGCACTATTAGGTCATGAATAGCATTGCTTGGAAAACTCTCCTTTTATTTTATACTATCAAAGGTTCTAAACTAAGTGTCAATTGCAAATGCCAATGGAATTAATCAATGTTGCACCTCCCCAAGGGCTTCTCTAGTACCCAAGTTATCATTGGTCTTACACTGCAAAAGAAACCCATATGAACATGATGTGGTGTGTCTCAAGAACCTAAGACTATGAGTAGGGTGATATTGCTCTAATAGTGTGGATTTTTTGGTAATCATGGCTCTTTATGAGCAGAACTAGCATTTAAGCATTGGAAAGATTTAAAAAAATTGCTTTGGAAAAGAATGATTTACTTGCTTTTGTGTATGTGCATTTAGTAAATATGTGAAACAAACCCAATGCCAAGGAATAATTAATGAGTTTGTTTGTATATGTCAAACAACATGCATTACTATTCCCCACACTACAAGATATAGACCTTATAGCGACATTTAAAGCGACGAAAATACAAACAACAAAATTTTCCCCCGTCGTCGCAAAAAGCGTCGTTATTGACGACGCCATAGAATCGTCGCTATATGCGTCGACGCATATAGCGACAATTGCAGAGTATTTGCGACGCTCATAGCGACGACAATAGCGATGCGTGCAGTAAATTTGCGACACAAATAGTGACGGTAACAGAGAATTTTTTTTTTTTGGTGGCAGGGCAGCAAGCTGCCCTGCCACATATAGCACTGTGTGCTGTATGAGAGCCATACAAAATAGTTTCTGCACTGCTGCATACAAAGCGTTTGCAAACAAAAAGAATGTATACTGAAATCATAAAACTGATACATGGAATAAATACATGATATTGCATAAAATGCGATTGGTACAATCATGAAACAATATCACTAATACATAGAAAATGTCTACATAGATCGGGCGACTAAAAACTAAAGGTGTGTGAGCTCTAAGGATCCAAGGGCGAGCTACAAATCCTCGTCCCCCGAAAGCTCTTCCCACTGCAAAGGAGCATCAAACGGATTCTGCAGAAAAAGAAACAACATATCAATCCACCATATAATAATGCATTCAAATATCTCATGGTAACTACGGACAAGAAAGATGAGTGACTTACAGGGCCGCCGCGTCTATACAATCGGTCGATCAATGCCCTGAGACTGTGCCTCTCTGCATATCGAGTCTCAAGGCCTTGTGGATCGCGATTTGTAATGGAGTGCTGCAAAGAAAACAAAATGCTAACTGTTAGAAACATGATTGTCAGTACAAAGAATATCTCAAAAAAACAAATAAGCAAAACAAAAGAAAAACTTACAAAGTCCTCCAAATATGTCATGTGGCCGCCACTCCCAAGATGATGTACCGATCCGGCCTCGATTCGTGCCCTCGCCGCCTCCCGCTGCTGACTCCAACGTCCTGGCGAATTTGTAGCCTCCTCCCTCAGTCGGCGCCAGTCGTCTGCATCTAACCACTCGGGCTTTGGAGCCCCACTCTTGATTGCCTTGCGTGCGTCGGATCGTCTATGTGACATGTATGCACGCATGCAATCCATCATCCAGCCCGTAGAGAATCTATCCACTGCGGCTAGCACCGGGAACTCCTCGTGCAAGGATGCTACTATGTAGTCCTTGCTCCCCTCCGGTATGTTCCTCCAATGATCCAGGACGTTGTGCCGAAAAACTTGTTGGCACAACTCCCTCATGCGAGCCATCACCCTCCTCCCCTCATCATTCATGATGATGGCTCCTGACCTGCCATCCACTAGGTATCCATAACCCCTAGGAGTATGCCTAAGATGGGCCCTCTCCCATCTCCGTCCACGCTCCTAGGCATATCGAGGAGACCCCTGTACATCCGGTGTACCGACGGGGGTACCCTCTCCCGGAGTGCCACTCAAAGGGGTGCCACCAAAGGGGGTGCCACCAAAAGGAGTGCCACCAAAAGGCGTGCCATCTGCCGACGACTGCACAAAAGCCGGAGTAACTGGAGTGGACGTCCCCACAGGTGTGACAAATCTTGGAGGTGACGCAGCTCTAGCTGAACGACGAGACGGAGACACCGCGTCTGTGTCTCCACAGCAGCACCCCCCTGATCCTCCTGCAGTCGCAGTCCCTCCCTCTGGCCCAAGTCACGAGCGTCGAGATCGTCTGCTCGAAGCTGAAGCATCTGATCGCGCTGAAGCTGATCTAGCTGAAGCTGATCTAGTTGAAGCTGATCTAGCAGAGCGCCCTGACGAAGAACGAGACAGCTCCTGATCTGCCATCTCTCTGAATCTCGCGATCTAATCTGGAGACATGCGTGCCATCATGTCCTGAAACTCCTCATCGCTCATCCCTCGACTCATCCTGAAAATGTCGATACCTGCATAGATAAAAAATGATGTTAGAATAATCAATTTAAACTATACAAAGCACATTAATATAAATTATTTTTGAAAAATCCCTCTTAAAATGCATATCTTGTCTACCTTTATGGAAGATCTAAACAACGAATTGAGTAATACAATTCTCCAAGAATGAAGTATTCTATGGTCCCATGTTAATCTCCTGACACAACTCTGCATACACTGGAAGGTCGATAGACATGTCACCACAAAAGAACAAGTCTGCCTCGTTCTCAAAAAATTCTACGACTTCTGTATTTCCATCATTGTTAGCCGATGCAGGCTCCAAGCTTGCGGTGGCCTCCACCCCTTGTAATTTCGATCCCTCTATTTGCATATTTTCTTCATCTATGCCAGGAACATCGATTTGATCATATACTCTCGCACCTCGAGGAGTTGAAGGTATAACATACCACCATCGAGGTTGTCGGGGGTTTGGATAGAAGATTACCTGCTCACAAACACTTACAAAGCGACTTCAAACCATTGTGACATAAACCATGTCGTATTACAATTAGCAAGCAAATGACTATTTGTACCTATTCACAATGGGCCGGCAACACAAAGGTGTTGCGCAAATCCATCCATTTTTTTTCAGAATCTATTTCGAGAAATCCAGATGGACTTCGTCGAACTGTTGCTCCAGCTCCTCCAAGTACCACTTTGAACCACTGCACATCGAATAGTATCATGGAGAAGCTATGGTAATCCACCGTAATAATACTTTGCAAGTTCCCAAAATACTCAATCTCATCCACAACTGTGTTCGGATCCGTTGCTCGTCGCCGGCTCTCTTGCTCAAACCTTGCCATGACACCACAGTCCATTGTGGAGCGCATTTGGTCAATACGCTCCACCCGAAAATGCCATCCGCGCGACCACGCTGCACTATATATTTTGTACTGCACATTGAAACACTCAAATTAGATGTAGCAAGAAAATTTAGATACGACACATTCTAAACCCCTCATTACCTTTGGACTACATCCCCTCGAGAACTCCCACTCCTCCATTGAGACCTCTGTCCCTTCGCTGGATGCTGCGGTCAAGGCTCCATGCAACCATCGCGTTGACATAAACCGCGGCATCTCCTCCATGCCTTCGGGATATCGAATCGGTCAGTGACGCGTACTGTGTCAAAATTCAGCTCGCGCTTCCTCTCGATCTTGCCTTGCAATCTGGTACTTGGCGAGCCACGTCTCCATGGAGGCATGGTGCAACATACAAAAGCGATTCACCTTCTCTTCCATTGAGGCATCCATTCTTTTTTCTACCCCATTTCCAACCACCACATCTCCAGTCAGCCTATCATCGTCCTTCAGTGTCCATAGCATTTCATTGTCTGGTTCCACCGTTGGTAGCCATTGTGAGATATGCACTAACACCTCTGACACCAACCAACCTTCCGCCATGCTACCTTCCGGACGAGCTCGTTGTTGCACAAAGCCTTTCAGGGTTTTCATGAAGCACTCCAAGAAGAACATCCATCGCGTATGGACAGGTCCAGCAATCTCCACTTCGTCCACAAGATGCACAAGAAGGTGAACTTGTATCGTGAGCATGCTAGTGGGCAGGTATTTCTCAAAGAGACAGACCGTCTCAACTGCTCCCCGCCTTGCGGATTCAATAGAGGACGTCTTAATCTCTTTCTGTGAGATCCATTGCACCAAAGTCGACAACTTGTAAATGGCCCCGCGAATTTCTGGAGTTAGGCATCCCGCGATCGCGATCGGTAGGACAAACTGCCACAAATGAGAAAGCATTAAGAATAATGGTCACTTTTCAAATTTCAAAATGTCCATGCTAATTAAAATCCATTCTGTTCACAAACCTGACATATCTTATGCCAATCATGGGATTTTAGCCTAGACATTTGGTCATCTTTAGAAAATGCGGACCTGAGAGAACGCATCATACCCGTTGGAGTGCGGATAGACTTGATTACTTGCTTCACAATGCGCTCTTCTTTGGTAGACAAAACCTAGGGAGCGCGAGGAAGCTGAACTCCCCCTTCAGCACTCGATTGCGGCCAAAGCACCTCCATCTTACCTACCTCCTTTAAATCCATTCGTGACCCTATAGTGTCTCTCTTTCCTGTGACGTGGTCCCATAGAAAGCTACCCACATTTTTGAAAATATGCATGGGATCCAACAAGTGGTTGACCTATAAGTGGGTCCAATATGGCAACTCGTAGAAAACTGAGAACCGTCGCATTCCATTTGGATGTGATTCCGAGTTTACCATTTTCAACTCGTACCAGCTTGCAGCGTTTATACATGCTGGAGGTCGTCCAAGAAAACCTTCCCTGAGTTCATGATCCTCCGGCAAGAAAGAGGCGTGTCCTTGATATACCATCTTCTTCATGGTTCGTGACCTTCGGGAGTCTAACTGTGGCCCACACAATGGACATGCATGATAACCTGAGGTAACGAGACCTGCAAGGCGATCCACGACCTAGTGAATACTTGATTGAATGAAATAAAATATAGATATTACCAGTGAGAACAAAGGTCTGCTCACCTGAGCACTCTCCCAATCCCGGAAAGTCATGCATCGTCCACATGAGAATGGCTTGAATGTTGGCTGACCGCCGACCATTGCGCCTGCTCATATCTTGCACCGTGACCCCCTCCTCCCACAAAATCTTAAGCTCATCGACTAATGGACGAAGATACACGTCCATATTTTTTACTTTGTAGCAGCCCGGGACGAGCAAGCTAAGGATGAGATGTCCTTTCTTCGTAGAAATCCATGGAGGAATGTTGTAGTTGACAAGCACTATAGGCCACACACTGTAAGAAGTTGAGCGCAGACCGAATGGGTTCACACCATCCATGGCAAGACCGAGCCGAAGATTCCTTGGCTCTCGCGCAAAGCCTGGGAAGGTAGAGTCAATGTGGCTCCATGCGCGCGAATCTGCTGATATTTGTTGCACTCCATCCGTGGACCTATTCTGCACATGCCACGTTGTCAAGCTTGCCATGGCAGATGTGCGAAACATGTGGTTTATGCGGGGGATGAGCAGAAAGTGTCTGAGAACTTTTTGAGGGATGGTCTGCCCTTGCAAGTCCTATCGATACCTGTGAGCACCACACTTTGGACATGTCTCCATAGTCTCGTATTCATCTCGAAACAATATGCAATCGTTGATACATGCATGGATGTTATTGTAGTCCATGCCAAGCTTCCGTAAAACATGTCGTGCATCATCACGAGACTCAGGCATGGTGTTTGCAGGTGGCAATATATGATATTTCAATAACCTGAAAAAAATCATAAAACACCTTGAAAAAACACAAATGTTTGCAATAATACTATTAAAAAAAAAACAATGAAGTCTGTGTGCAAGGTACCTGAATAACTCAGTCACACTCGTATCGCTCCAACCGTATTTTGCTTGCACACTTAAGAGTGCAAGCAATGTCTTCAACCGAGATACTCGGCACCCATCATATAATGGTATGGATGCTTCCTCTCTAAGCGAGTCAGATGTCTCAACATCCATGGGAATCAATGCATCGATCATTGCCTCCATCTCAGGCTCCAAGATTGTAGGCAAGTCGGGAAGGTTGTCTGTCTCCTCTGGCATTGACGGTATAGATGGGCCTTGTGAGTGGTCGATTGGCTCTTGCAATCCATCCATCGCACGTCCACGAAATCTTCTAATTGGCCGCAAAGTGTGCACTCCCCCTTGGGTCGAGACATCACCCCCCTGGATACAAAATTTGCCAACAAGACCCAATCTTATTGTGTATGGTTTTCAATTAGCTTGAGAGTACAATGCATGAAAAATGCTAACTTCAAATTACCGTTTGCTGAAAATCCGCAATCGCCTGATCAACGATCTCAGATTGAAACTCGCCAAATCATCGTACGTGTTCTATAGACAATCGGCGTTTTCGTCTAATTGCCAACTTGCATTGAGAGCAAGGACATGGGACACGCTGATTTAGATACGTCTCGCGGTCTTGAACAATAAGACCTTCTTCGTTTGCCATCTTATCTACATTATAGCAAACGAGGCTTAAATGGATAGCTTTATGGAGATGTACGTCAAGTTGCAAGTTGACCATAAACCTTGCATTGTATATAGTAGTCGAGAGATTTTCCGATGTTATATCTTGGCCTTGTATCATGCTCAACGATTTGTTTGTCCCGGTAGATAATTATTTGTTATATCTCGGCTTTGAGTATAAGTAATCCATTTTAAAATTAATGCGCGCCATCTATGAAATTTTATAACTATAGTAATAAAATTTATTTCAATCAATTCTACTCATAGTCATAAGACCTGAGAGAAATTATCCTATACTCAATTTAAGGGTTCTTCTTCTATAACAATAATTTTGGGTTCATTTTGATGAAGTACGTGGCCCATGGCAAAGCACATTGCATACCAATATCAATAAGTCTATTATCTTAAATTTCCTTCCCCTCCCTCTCCCTCTCTTTCTCTCCTTCTCTCACCCTCTCCCTCTCCCTCTCGTTCTCTTTCTCTCCCTCTCTCATTTCCTTCCCCTCCCTCTCCCTCTCCCTCTCCCTCTCTTTCTCTTTTTCTCCCTCTCCCTCTCTATCTGTCTTTCTCTCTCATTTCCTAAACAAGCAAAAAATAAAGTGATTTAAACATCCTCCAAGCAAAAGGGAGAGGGAGAGATACAATGCACTCTCCCTCTCTTTCTCTTTCTATCCCTCTCTCATTTCCTTCCCCTTCCTCTCCCTCTCGCTCTCTTTCTCTCTCATTTCCTCTCCTAAACAAGCAAAAAATAAAGTGATTCAAACATTAAACAAGAAAAAGGGAGAGTGAGAGAGAGAATGTACTCTCCCTCCTTCTCCCTCTCTTTCTCTTTCTCTCCCTCTCTTATTTCCTCCCCCTCCCTCTCCCTCTCCCTCTATTTCTCTTTCTCTTTCTCTTTCTCTTTCTTTCCCTCTCCCTCTCCCTCTCCCTCTCCCTCTCCCTCTCCCTCTCCCTCTCCCTCTCTCTCTCTTACTCTCTCGTTTCCTCTCCTAAACAAGCAAAAAAGAAAGTAATTTAAACATTAAACAAGCAAAAGGGAGAGAGAGAGAGAGAATGCACTCTCCCTCTCTTTCTCTCCCTCTCCCTCTCCCTCTCCCTCTCTTTCTCCCTCTCTTTCTCTCCCTCTCTCTCCCTCTCCCTCTCCTTCTCTTTCATTTCCTCTCCTAAACAAACAAAAGAGAACGATTTAAACCTTCAACAAGCAAAAGAAAGAGAGAGGGAGACTCATCAATGAGATATGGCGAGCGTGGGCGGCTTCTCTTTGCAACGAGGGCTCCTCCTCTCCTTCGCGAACAACGGCGGCGGCGGCGGCGGCGGCAGCAAGTCTCTTCCTCTTCTTCTCTCACAAAGCCTTCGCTCTCTCCCTCGCTCTCGCTCTCAAAAGGCGAAGAAAAGAAAATGAAAATGGCACTCTGGTTTCGGCCGCACTTTTTTTCCCTGCGGCGTCGCTATTGGCGTCGCTATTTGCATCGCAAATCCGACGCAAATAACGACGCCAATTGCGACACCAATAGCGACGCCGATATCCGCCGTCGCTAATTGGCATTGCTAATTGCCCAATTCCTTGTAGTGCCATTACACACCATTTTAGGGGATTGGAGCTAAGATCATACCTTATGGGTAGAGGGATCGAGCACAGCTCCCTCTTATCTTTCACTCTCTTTAAACCAAGTGCAAGGATTATTAATCTCTCAACCTTGATTGATTACAATGTGATCTTCTTGGCTAAGTGTTAGAATGCTATTAGAGACTATTAGGTCAAGAAATTTCCTTTGGTCGATCCTTGTGGATTGAAGTCAAGGCGCTTCATTGTGATGGGCCCAAGTCTACCCTATTAGCAAAGTCTAAGAATTCTAACGGATTCTAGATGGTGAAGATTGGAATTGGACCCCAAGCAACTACTAAACATTATCCTAGGCCACCACTGGCATGTACACTATGGGGAGCAAGAGTTCTAATAAGTTCTACAAGCCCAAACACTACCACAAGTACATGCATGAATGGAAAAGCACATTGAGTGGCTCATGTAGATTGTTGAATTGTGGAGCACCATGTGGGGAGGATGCCTCAAGGGGATTTACATAGCTTGTGGAACCACCATATGTGCATCATCCCCAAGCTATCATGTAGTTTCTGGATACCCTTGTGTGCAAAACCAATTGGCACTGTAGGGGCAACATTGGACTTGTATGCATGATGGAAATCCTTGAAGCACAAGCTTGCCCAAAGGGAGCAAGAGTTCTAACAAGTTCTACAATCAAAAACACTCCACAAGTCCATGCACTCATTGAGATGCTCATGTAGACTATTGAATGTATGGAGTATCATGTGGCAGAGGATACATCTCAGGGGGTGTTATCACAAGACCACCTTATGTGCCTAGATTGAAAGTATACTCAATATGTTGTATATGCTTCCTAATTAAGAAAATGTGGGGAAGGTAGTCCTACTTAGAAGAAATTTCAAGCACACAACCAAATGCAAAGCTAACTATGAAACCCACTAGATACAGTTGGAAGAAATTTCAAGCACGCAACCAAATGCAAGTCCTACTTGAAAGAAATTTCAAGCACAGAACCAAATGCAAAGCTAACTATGAAACACACCAGATACACTTGGTTCTACCAAGAGAGCTAGGACAGTCATTGCTTTTTGTCGAGGGTAAAGGGATGCGTGCCTATCCACCTACATTTATTCATTGTGTGCTATTATATCCACACACCTATACACTACAGGTGGTGGGAGCCCATCACTATCACTTTATTATTTATTATTTCAATGACTATTGAATAAGGGAAGGATGGTCACACATTATGAATGTTAGAGTTCTCACATATCATCTCTCTCTCTCTCTCTCTCTCTCTCTCTCTCTCTCCATCCACCATAGCTCTTGCTTCACTCTTGCTTATGCATGTGTGTGTGTCTCCACTTGGGCTCTACCTTTCAACTAGTATCAGAGCTTGGACTCGAGGAGCTTCTCCATCATTTGCTTCAGTCGAGATTCAAAGCTTCAACTCAAGGACTCATGGAAACCATGGCTTCTTCACCACGCGGTATGCATTGAGTTCTACCATCTCCTTGCTTGCTTTTGCTTGCTCCTACTTGTCACAAAGCTTTCCTAGGACCTCTCAAGCATTGTGGAGTGAGCTTTGACCTCAACAAACACAAATAGTGGATAGCAATAGGTAGCATAATTTACGTATATTGTGTTGCCCTGTTTCCCTAACTCATTGCATCCTTCCTATAACTCCTAGAGCTCCTGACGCTTGGAAAATACTTGGCAATCATTTGTGAACATTATGTGGCTTGGTTGAGAGCATTGGTAGAAGTGTTCTTGGTTAGCCATTGTTTCACTATTTGGAGTAAACCTATTGTATACCTTGTGGAAAGGAAATAGTGAGCTCCACTATGCGTGTCTAATGCCTTGATGATGCTATTTTGGTACCCCGATGTTATGGTAATGATTTGGGATGATACTTGGATTGTTTAGAGCTTGATTGTCTTAGTTTTACAAATATTTATTGTAATGTGCCTGCTTAATGATAGTCCAGGCATGTTTTTAGCGGTCCATCAAGAGATGAGTCTAAACGACGCCACCCGGCACTCCCATGGAAGGTTACAGGGTTCGTCGCCTAGGGTTTCTTGAGTCTGCCCTGCAACAGAACATTCGCGGCTAAACCCATTGGGATTGACATGAAATTTGGGTCCCTAGTGGTCAATGTCTCTTAATGGCATTCTAGCATCGGCGGGTCCTAGACATCCTACTTTACGCAGAGATGCCCAACCCAAAGCAGATCCATGCCACACTTGGCTCAAAGAGAATGGGAAATAAGACGGATGCATTGCTTGAACTCTCTACCTGAAGTATAGTCCCATTCTAGTCTCCTAAAATGGCATGGATCGAGGTTCTACTCTAACAATTCGTAAGGGTCGAACAATGGTAAAACTTGGTGAGAAGCCTCCCAGTTCTCTAGGACCACCTTGCCGTAGGATAGACCCGTTAGGGGTTCTACCCACCCACTTCCCTCAATAGGCATTCTTTAGTTATTTAATTTGGGCCTATCACATTTATGCATGACATTTAAAATCAACTTCCTTAATTAATCCTTTAGGGAACAGGGTTCGTACACGTAATTTACGGCACAAACACAAATACAGAGCAATCAATCCTTTGACAAATAAGTTCAAACATATTCCTTAACTTATCTTCATGTTAAGCTTTGTCTTTTGCCCATACAAGAGAAATTATATGTCCCTTCTGCCCTGCAAAAGTACCTGGTCCAAATCACATGGCACCATAATTTCTATCCTTTATCTAAAATAGGATCTTCCAACGCCATAGACGTTGGGGCCATGGCAACCTTTGGCTCCGTTCTAGACTTTACAAAGGGTGTCGAGAGCTCTACCTGACCCACAAGATTCCTAGGAGTGAAATACATTTTCCATGGTTGACCTTTTCACTACTCAACCTTCGGCCCATGAATCGAGCAGTGCCATTTTTGGGTTAATCCGTAGTGTGATCTCGGAGATGAACCACCCCTACAAAGAACATTTTCTCAATTAAATCCTTTAAGAATCAAGCACAAATAAGGCACTCAACCCTAATAACATCTTTTGGAAAAAATTCCTTTATTCCCATGGCAACTTGTCATCACGGACCCCTACCATACATTTACCATCAAACACAAGCACTTGGAATAATCATCCAAACCACAATCCAAAAATCAGTTGAATGTAAAAGCATTTAGGGTGTTGTTCGATCAACCAGCAAAAACAATGGTTCTCTTTTCCAAACATTGCAAGAATAGTCGTGATAACCTTTCTATTGCATATTTGCTCTCCCCCTTGGGATCTAAGCGATTCTATGCAAAATTCACTTAACACTCCCTCCCTTCGGCTAGGGCATATGCTAAGGTCTCATACAACTATATAAAATGTAAGTCCTATTGATCACTTACATTGATCGGTAATCCAACATTCTTTCCAACAGGCATAAAAGTATTTGTCTCAGAGTTTCGTAATCCTTGAGCTCTCCACTTGCCTTTGAGGCCTTGAGTTGTTGTTTGCATCTAGCCCAACCTCGAATAGGATTGATAAACATAGTCGCTATAGGACAAATCTCCTGGCATCTTAGTTTTAACCCTTATTATCATTGTTTGTGCTAACTATGCACATCCTCAAGATCGCAATCTATTAAATATGAGTTATCAATTCATGCTATTAGCAAGAGATTGGGAAAACTTGAAGCCGTATATGTTGTTTATGAGTTTATCGCGTGGCATCTAAATGCAATTAACTTCTCCTGATACATGCATTTGAGAACTCATTTCTTTGAATAATCGAGACGAAGTTTATCTTTTTGAAGGAACTATTCTCACGTGGTATAGTTTGGGTCTAAAGCATCCCATGTGGGAATTAAAGCAAGCATCTATCAATTTTGAAATACATTACTTACGACCGGTACCATAGTTGGATTGGCAGTGATGCCCTCACCCAACGCTGATGCTTCATTGCGGATTGTGGAATTTTCTCCCAAACTCGACATTCTTTGCTTTAGGGCCATTCCCAATCTTCCTTGTTCCTAGTTGCAACCTTCGCAGGGTTTTTAGCAACCTCCTGCCCAAGAGAGGGGGGCAATTAGGGGAAATCAGCTTGTGGGGTAGGGAATACACTCAAAAAAAAAAAAGAAAAAGAAAAGTATTGTGGCCACCCTCTAAGGAGGGGAAGAGAAGGAGAACCTTCTTTGAAGGTTTTCTCTCTCTCTCTCTCTCTCTCTCTATCACTCTCTCTCTCACCCTCTCTCTCTCTCTCACCCTCACCCTCACCCTCACCCTCACCCTCTCCCTCTCCCTCTCCCTCTCCCTCTCCCTCTCCCTCTCCCTCTCCCTCTCCCTCTCCCTCTCCCTCTCCCTCTCCCTCTCCCTCTCCCCCCCCCCTCTCTCTCTCTCTCTCTCTCTCTCTCTCACAGCATGTTGCTCAGTGTCTAGGCCTCATTTGATTCCAGGGGGGAGGGTATATGTGTTGGGGGAAAAAGGTGGGGAGGAAACGGAGTGTGGCGATGGTGATGTTGTCGTTTGCATGATGGCAAGCTTCTTAGCCCCTTCTAGGTGTCCACGAGATAGGTTGATGTGGCCTCCCCCCTCGCCTACATCTTTGTCATCATCATCATCGTCCATGTCAACAGCTTCTTTTCCTCCATCCTTGGCATTGTCGTCATCCTCCTTTCCCCCACCACCACCTATTCGGCAACAATAGGGGGGAGGGTATTTTAAAAATTTTCAATTATTTTGATTATTAGGGGGGATTCCTATGGCTTGCGGGGTGGGGAGGGATATTACATCCTCTCCTTGTTAGAGAACTTGAGATGTCCTCATCTCATAAGAACCGGGGATTTCATTCTGGGACCTATGGGGTAGGACCCATCACGCATTCGTTGCTCACTCATAAGCATACAACAAATTATTGCATTTGATATACCTGAGTTTGGATTACAAGAGAAAAGTTTATTGTAATTACATCTCATGAATATCTTCTAGGTTGTTCCTAAGTATCTAGTAGATTCTGGAACACTGAAGCTTGTACAACTTCATTCCTTGTAAGTTCAAGTTCCCTTCGAGTCCTGTTGGGACAATTGACGTGGATATGTCCAATGTTGTGGCACTTGGAGCATCGGTGTTTGGGATGCTTTGGACTTTCCCTTTTGAAATGACCTAACTCCCTGCCATAGAAACAGTGCGGAGCTTTACCACTTGGGGCCATAAGATTCCTAGTTGTCCTTGGCAGGATTTTCTTCTTTAGACCAAATTGCCCTAGGATCCTTTTTGCAGACCGAAGTGGTCCTTCATCTCAGAAACTCTGTTTCCAAATTGTTCTCTTTTTAAATCTAGATTGAGATCCATAGACACACCAATTGGCTTTGCTTGTAATACCAAAGAATTCTCCCAAGCTTCAACATTTTGGTAAGGCCCAATCTATATTAGTTGAGAAGAAAAAAACTTAAGAGAAATCCATCGCAAGCTATAACTATCATTCTTGCTAAAGTATCTCTGATCATTTGTAAGTTCTAGGCCCAAAATTGATGCAACTTGTACTACTCAGGTTATCTGCAGTTACGAGAGTAAGGTTTATTCCAATATAAGTTGTATTACATGTTGATGAAATTTCTAGTATTTCTAATTATCTTGAAGAGGTGTAGTGGGTTCTAGGTCTTTGTCCTCGTCCAATTCCTATGAGGGACATCTAATGATATTCTTTAATATGACCCTAAAGAGGAGGGCTGTAATGTGGTATCACGGCTTAGAATCCAATACCATATCTACAATCAACCTTATTCTATGTAGCCTTTCGAAGGGAATTTTCCCTTGAGAGAGGTGGACAATATTGGCTACGTATGCTAAATGTGACATGTCAAAAGTCCCATGAAAATGCATGAGCATATGCCAAGAAGATGAAAGAGGTCTTTCACAAATTCCAAGCCTCTATCCCTATCCCAGCTACTACCCAACTACTATATTTCTTGCATGGATTGGACTTCAATATCCAAGTGCAGTTGAGAAGTGTCCCTCTAGCAGATATAGATACTATTATAATCTGAGTAGAGGAAGTAGAGCCACGCTTACAAGTGACCTACGCATTGATTGAGCCTTAGTCCTAGAAATAATTTGGGATTGGTTAGTGGAGATCAATGTGCAATCAATACCTCTGTGACCAACCTGAATGGTAGAGGAAGCATGATGCAAAATATGCCTTTGTTGCCAGCTCCTCCAAATTTCATTAAGCCAACAACTAGCCAAAGAGCTCCTATTGTAAACCAAGGGTCGATACAGGTAGCACCCCCTTTGCAAGTTGTGCAACCTAGTGGGGGTAGCTCCTGAAGCCACTAGTTATGAGTCGAAGTAAAAGATATGATGAAACATTATACGAATATGATCACTGAGTAATATCACAAGATCACTATAGACATTAATTTTTTAAAGCGTCAACAAAATTTAATGGGTACTAGAAAGCCCAATGATATGTACCCATCACAATTCAACTATAAGTGGTACAGTGAGTAGCATTTCCCTTGTAATTATCCCAATGTCAAATGCGATATATATGCGAGAAGTCTATTACTAAGCCACTACTTGTTGGTGGTGCGCAGATCGGATGCTGTATGCTCGCGTAGTGAGCGCCGGAAGGTCCCCAAGAACAAAAGAACTCTACTTTTTGCATAAAACTCAAGGTAGAAAGCATGCATGACATGAACAAGAGACCAATTGGATGCAATCTCCCCCCAGCCTTGTGTGAGCGCTCCACAAAGCATGTATTTTATGTATTAATCATCTTCAAGCTCAAATAATAGCCCAAATTACAAAATAGCACGCTTTTGGATTTTGAGTTTGCTTTAGCACAAAATAGAAATAAAGCTAATGGACGGGCGCCCAAACAATCAGGCATACCCAATACAATGTCCAAATACAAATATCATAATCATGTGTCCATGCACATACAAAATAATAAATAAATATCCAATGCCTTAATAAATAGGCGCAACAAAATATAGGCGCCATGCCTAAGGTATGCGCCCATCAAAATATAAGTGATAACTCAAATACACGCTATCCTCCAATGCTTTCCTCCGCCACTACTGCTATCTCTACACATCAACTGAAGCATTCACAATTGTTAGTAAAATAATACAATTAGACCGACAAAAGTGAATACCTAGCAGTCTTCAGCTACATAAATAAATCAACTGCCTTAATTTATCACGAGTGCGCACACTAAACTCATAAACATTTATTAATTTAATATGTATTTTGCGGAATCACCTGCTATGTAATCACCCATGTACACACTAAATTAATAAAATGCTCGAAAAGGATAGGCGTCCCCATCAACTTCTCGCACAAAGAATCCACTTTGTGTATGAGCCGCAGTCAACAAAGTTTACGGAATCCACCGTGGCACGAAATCCACCATGAAATATGCCTCCTGGCATCATACCTCCGGGGTGGGATAACAATTGTCCTCAATTGCTATTAGCTCAATTTAGAGCTAACAGAGTGGGAAAAGCATTTAAGTCTCTAGCATGCATCCATTGGGCCTCTTCAACAGGATGATTTTTAAACTTGACCAAATATCTAGAATATCTACGGCCAGTTCTAGTGGTCATAAAGTCAATATCTATGATAGCTTCAGGCTCAAAGATTTCAATCTCTTCATCTAACAAAGGTGGGTTTTCATAAATAGGGTGTACAGGTAGTTGGCCTCTAAAGGGTTGTAATAAACTAATGTGAAAGGTGTTGTGAATTTTCCAGTGTGGTGATAGTTCTAACTTGAATGCATTGTCATTGATTTTATGAATTATCTTGAATGGTCCATATAATCTAGGTGCTAATTTCACAACTGGGTGTTTATCTACACTTTGTAATCTACGTTTTTCTATTCTTAACCAAACATAGTCATCAACTTTGAAATTCATGGCCTGTCTCTTCTTATTGGCTTGTTTTGTATATGATTGCTGGGCTTTGGCAATCATTTCTTTAACCTCATAAAAAATAGTAGCGTGCATGTTAGCAATATCACCAGCACTCTGAATTGTATTTGATAAAGATGCAACAGGTGTAGACAATCTATAACCATAAATCACTTCAAATGGTGCTTTCTTTGTAGTTGTGTGTGGTGTATTGTTATTGTTATATGCAAACTGCAGTAAATGCAAATGTGTATCCCATGTCTGTGGTTTAGAAATAGTGTAAGCACGTAAAAGATCTAAAATAGTACTGTTAGTGGCTTCTATTTGTCCATTAGTTTCAGGATGAAATGCAGATGAAAAATCAATATTTGTTCCTAGGTTAGCAAACAAAGTAATCCAAAAGTTATTACAAAATCTAGAATCACGGTCAGAAATAATAACTTTTAGTAATCCATGATTAGTGAAAACAATTTTCAAAAACAATTGTGATGCCTGAGATGCTGTTAAAGTTTTCTTGCATGGAATGAAATATGCTAGTTTACTAAACCTGTCTACAACAGTCCAAATCATATCATGGTTAGCTTTAGTATTAGGTAAACCAGTAATAAAGTCCATAGAAATCTGTTCCCATGGTCTTGATGGAATAGATAAAGGCATAAGTAAACCATACTGTTTACCATGATGTCTCTTAACTCTTTGACAAACCAAACATTCAGAAACAAAGTTAGATACATCAGTGTCCATATATGGCCAATAAAAATATTCAGTCTACGTAAAGTAGATATGATACCACTATGACCTTGATAAGGAGGACAATGAATCTCATTCAAAACAAAAGATCTAAATGGGACTGTAACACATAATCTATTTTCATAAAACATGAATCCATCATTGTAAGACAGTGAATCAATAGGAATCCAATTATTTCCAACTAATTTATTCCAATCAGCATGAAAAGTAATATCCTGATGATAAGTATCTTTCATAGGAGTTAGAGAATCAAATGATATAATAGAGATATTATGAATGGTCGGTTTTCTACTTAAAGCATCGGCTACTACATTTTCTTTACCTGGTTGATACTGGATAAGGGGATGAAAACTCTGAATAAAAGTTGCCCATTTGATATGTCGGTCAGATATTTGGGGTTGACTAAGGAGATGTCTAATGCTTTGTTGGTCAGTCTTAATCATAAACTCAGAACCCATTAAGTAATGTTTCCATTGTCTTAAAGCTTGTACAACAGCTAATAATTCTTTATCATATGTGGAATATTTAAGTTCGGATGGTTTCAGTTTACAGCTAGAATAGGCTATGGGATGATTATCTTGCATAAGTACGGCTCCTATTCCAGATCCGCTAGCATCAATAACTACTAAAAAAAAATGGTCTATTAAAATCAGGTAGTTGTAGTATAGGAACATGGGTTAATGCATGTTTCAATAAATCAAAAGATTTCTGTTGATTATCAGACCAATGATAAACAATACCTTTCTTTAAAAGTTTAGTCAAAGGCAAAGCAAGTAATTAAAAATTTCGCACAAACTTCCTGTAAAAACTAGCAAGACCTAGAAAAGAACGTAACTCATGCACATTTTTGGGTATAGGCTAGTTCAATATTGCTTCTATCTTCTTAGGGTCAACCTTAATACCTTCTAATGACACAATATGACCTAAATATTCAATTTCTGTTTGAAAGAATTCACTCTTTTCCGGATTAGCATACAATTGATTATCTTTCAACAACTTGAAAACCAAAGACAGATGTTCGTAATGTTCTTTCTCATTTTTACTGAATACCAAGATATCATCAAAGAATACCATAACACAATGTTGATATTTCAAAAATATGTGATTCATCATTCTACTAAATGTAGCAGGTGCATTAGTCAATCCAAAAGGCATCACTAGAAATTCATAATGACCAAATATTCTTTACAGTAATCTTATTTAGGGCACGATAATCAATGCACATGCGATAGGTATTTTTCTTCTTCTTTACCAACAAAAACAAGTGCACCAAATGGAGAACTACTAGGTCTAATTAATCCTCTGTTTAATAATTTCTCAACTTGATTTTGAATTTCTTTCTGTTCAATCTGGTTATGCCTATATGGTGCTTTACAGGGTGGTTGTGTACCAGGAATTAAATCTATTTCGTGGTCTTCAGGACGTGAAGGAGGTAGTCTAGGTGGTAAATCTTCAGCAAAAAAATCTTTAAATTGTGCAAGGAATTCTTTATGCCTAGGGTGCATATGTTTTTCTTTAGCTTGAAGTTCATTCACCCAAATTAGATAAGATTTACTACTTTTGCATAATGCACGTTTAGCTTGAGTATGAGTAAGCAGTGGAAAATTATTAGATGCGTACATACCATATAATGTAATGTGTTTTCCTTGAAAATGAATTTTAATTGAATGCATGGAATAATCTATGTCAGGATTATGCTGATGACGCCAAGGCATACCTAGGATAATATCACTGGACTATAATGGTACAACTAGAAAATTCCTTCTTTCAGTGTATTCACCAATTTGAATTTCTAAATCATGCACCTCATGTGTTCCATTATACCTTGTGACTAAGAATGTTGCTTTAATGCAATAATGCGTAGGAATAGTTTGTAATTTCAATTCTTTCACTAACTTTGCAGAAATAAAATCATGTGTACTACCATCATCATGCAAAATAATATTTTCTTTTCCATGCACTAAACATTTCATTGTCAACAAAGAATGTGGAGTTGGCATACCTGGTAAAGTATCCGAAGGAGTAGCAATGCCGTCCTCATCTTCCGTAAAGTCAGGCATTTCTTCATGTTCTTCATCTTCCATTGCTCCAAGATAGTTGATATGGACAGGTGGCTTCTTCGATTGGCAATTGGCTGCTAGATGTCCAGGTTGATGGCATTTATAACACACTATAGGTTTGGATTTAGATACATTGTTTGCAATGGCAGGAAGTCTAGGAGTATTAGGATTTGGCTGTGAGGATGGCTTAGGGTTTTGATTGGTATTTGATGGCAAAGGAGGTGGTTTTGTCCAAGACTTACGGAAAGATGATAAAGGAAATCGACTTTGATTGAATCTTCTAAAATTTGAATTGAATTGCTTAGAACCATAGTTACCATTTGCTTGAAATTGTTGTGGGCGCTTGTCTCTTCCTCGAATCTTGTCTTCAGTGTCATGAGCTAAAGAAATTGCATCTTCAAGAGTTGCAGGCTTGAACATATTGGCTTCAACGTAGTAATGCCCAAGTAATCCAGACACAAACTTGCGCTTGTGAGTTGCTTAAGGTACGTCTTCAAGCATGCATAGTTGGAGTAAAGCATTCCAAAAACGTTTGGTGTACTGGAAAATAGGCTCACGATCTCTTTGCTGAAGAAGATCCCATTGCTTTATGGCTTTTTCATGGAATTGTGGAGGAAGGAAATTCTGTATAAACTTCTTTTTGAAAATCTCCCAGGTAGTGGGACAATCTATGCTCTTACAAACCACGGTCCACCAAAGAGATGCTCGATCGATTAAATGATTAGTGACACATTTAATTTTGTCTTTTTCGGCGTATGTCTCTTCATGAAAGTAATCATCAAACTAATTGATGAATGCAAGAACAATCTTTCCATCTCGAGTTCCATTGAAAGTACGGAATTTGAAATTTCTTTTACCTATCTTTGTTTCTTTGCGGATGGATTGAGCTTCGAGAGTCGCATCGATGGTTCATCGGATAAGATCTTTGGGTTGTGGTCCATCTTTGTCGGTAGTCAATCATTGTAAATTGGCCAATTGAACTTGCAAGGCTTGCCAGGCTCTTCGTTCTTCATCCAGCTGCATCATAATTAATTCCAATTTTTGTTCCATCGTAGGTTCAGGAAGATCGCCTTCAGCCATTAAATCATCCATATTTTGTTCTGTCATCTTGTAAAAATTCAAAAGATCTCACACTCTCAAAATCCAATTAGTGGGATGAGCGTAGCTCAAAGTCGGGCGTACAAGGCTTATAGATTTTTATTTGGCTTTCACGGTCTTCGACTTTTGTGGTTGCGGGATTTAAAGTCTTTGTAAAATCTGTGTATGACCTTCTGCATGTGCTGAAACTGGTTCAGCAAGTCTGCGTATGCAAATAGAGTCTTCTAGGGAACAACTTTGCAGTTCAGTGCTTTTGTGCAGGAACAGTCCTTATGGGAGTTTTTGGCATAAGTCGGTTTTGACCTCTGCTGACTTGCAGAACTTGTAGAGTTGCAGAACTTATTGAACTTGTCAAACTTTGAAGATTTGTGTGACTTGAGATTTGGTTGACTAAGCTTGCAGCTTAGTCTGTTACAAACGACGAATTTTAGGGGGGGGTGGGGCATTTTTCAGTCGCGAAATTCACGCTGAGAACATCCTGATGCGCCGATTTGAAAAAAATGGATTGAGTAAGATTTTTAAGCTATTAAGTCTTTTAAACTATCAAATAAGCTTTTAAGCTTTTGGCTATGGAGTTATTGTCAAACTCTTGAGAAGTAAACGACTTGAAGAAGGAGCTTTCCTTGTGGTCCTTCGCTTCCCCACGCCGGTCCTTCGCGATCAGAGGCTATAGACAGAGGTTCTTGACTGCCAGGAATCCACCCATATCGACCGTTTGCGATGAAACTGACTGTAGAGCTCGATCGTTCCAGGAGCTGTGCCTTCACGCAAGATGGGTAGCGATTGGAAGCTCTTAATCTCAGCTTCGGTCTGATACCACTGGTGTGCAGATCTGTATGCTCACGTAGTGAGCGCCGGAAGGCCCCCAAGAACAAAAGAACTCTACTTTTTGCACAAAACTCAAGGTAGAAAGCATGCACGACATGAACAAGAGACCAATTGGATGCAATCTCCCCCCATGCCTTGTGTAGGCACTCCACAAAGCATGTATTTTATGTATTAATCATCTTCAAGCTCAAATAATAGCCCAAATTACAAAATAACACGCTTTTGGCTTTTGAGTTTGCTTTAGCACAAAATAGAAATAAAGCTAATGGGCGGGCGTCCAAAGAGTCAGGCATACCCAATACAATGTCCAAATACAAATATCATAATCGTGCACCCATGCGCATACAAAATAATAAATAAATATCCAACGCCTTAGTAAATAGGCGCGCCAAAATATAGGCGCCTTGCCTAAGGTATGCGCCCATCAAAATATAAGTGATAACTCGAATACACGCTATCCTCCAATGCTTTCCTCCACCACTGCTGCTATCTCTACACATCAACTGAAGCATTCACAATCGTTAGTAAAATAATACAATTAAACCGACAAAAGTGAATACCTAGCAGTCTTCAGCTACATAAATAAATCAACTGGTTAGAAATCAATCCTAACCTTAATTTATCACAAGTGCACACTCTAAACTCATAAACGTTTATTAATTTAATATGTATTTTGCAGAATCACCCATGTACACACTAAATTAATAAAACGCCCGAAAAGGATAGGCATCCCCATCAACTTCTCGCACAAAGAATCCACTTTGTGTATGAGCCCCAGTCAACAAAGTTTACGAAATCCATCGTAAAACCTCACGAAATCCACCTAGCACGGAATCCACCATGAATTATGTTGAGAATCTGCCAATCACACCCTATGTATGCCCCTTTGTATGGAACAACTAGGCTAGGAAGATTCAGTTCATTCTAGGAAGAGAGACAGATCCCATAGGCACAGTGATGAAATGTGCTACCAAGCAATCCTATATAATGATGTACTTGACTATCACTTTGATATGATGATAATGCAATAGTACTTGTCTCTTTCTGTCAAGTCTCTGTGTCATTCTTAGTCCTACACAAGATTGTGTTTATGAGTTCAAGTCTAAATCTTGAAACCTAATTCACTTGTGTAACAGTTGTCTTCTTTGTCAATGTCAACATGAGTAGTATCTTCATCTTTCATCCTCCATAGCTTCCGCCTTTGCCATGCTCTAGATCCCGCATTTCTCACATGGTATCAGAGCCCAGTTGGGCATGGCATAACTCCCTTATCTGCTCTCTCAGTCCCTCTTAACCTCAGGTCAGCTCAAGTCCAGCTCATGGTTCCATTTCTTACCTCTATCCTCACTGAAACTTCCATGGCAGCCATAGCCAGCAGCACCCTGTCAACTTGAAGCTCCTGGATCTCTCTCCATAGGTCATATCTAAACCTACTCTCTTCTAGACATTTGTTCCTTGACTCCCAAGGCTTCTTTTTATCACTTAAGAGCTTGACATTGGCCACTCCATAGCTCAGCATTGCTTAAACTGTCAATCTCTGCTCTATGTCTGCCATAGCCAAACAAGACATACAGCACTTGGAGCTTCTATATCTTACTCTACAGGCCATCTTAGCCCACGATTCCTTCTGAAGAAACATTCCTCTACTCGTGGCGAAGCTCTCTGATATATCACAGTCCAACATTGCTCATCATCAAGCCCAGCATTGCGGAAATCACGGAAATCTATAAGAATTGCGCCTGTTCACGGAATTCGACTCTGCACGTGCAGTACAGGCCGCGATCTGGAGGAGCAGATTAGGGCTTTGGTAGAGCATCACATAAGCTACATTTCCATAAAAAAAGTTTTGAAAATGGTCCACCATAGCTCCTGCAATGTTAGAAAAACCAGGCCCTTGTCTCAGAAACCCTAAAATCCACCATAGCCAAAATCCTTCAAACTCAAAAATTCTTCATTTTCTCTCTCCTGACACTCAACCCAAGCCTCTATCACTCTGATCCACTGTGTTACTGAAGTTCCCAGCAAGAAAAAGATTCAAGAAGATAAGCTTCAACAAAATCAAAGCATCAAGAATCATCATCAGTTCAACCATAGTATCTTTTGATACTACATAGTGTGTTTTTCACACTGCCATTTGTTGTGTCTTCTGACACATTAGATTTCAACTTTGTGCTAGAAAGTTTCAGAAATTTTAAGCTGATTCCATCATGGAAATGCCAAGCATGAAGTCTCTTGGGTGGTTACCTGTTATAAAGAGTAACATTACTCTTGTTGCCCATTTACATTGCATGCAAGACTTGGCTATCTTAACTGCAGAAAGACATGAAGCTGTCTACATCAAAGTTCAATCAATGAATCCATCAGAAGATTTTGAAGACATTTCCACTACCTCAAAGAGGATACATTTTCTTGAGGGGGACATCGACATGAAGACTAAAGTTGCAAGAAAAGTCAAAGAAGAACCAGACCAAGAAGACCATAAGATCAAAGAGCAAAGGAAGAAGGACAATAAGAAGATCAGCCATGAAGACCAAAAGACCACATCATTCAAAGCTGAAGAACCAAAGATGAAAGACAAGAAGATTTTCCATGCTGACAAAGAGAAATCATATGCTGAAAAAGACCACAAGGGCCTATCGGTCCTTGTCTCTCATTTTCTGTTTTAAAAGCATTGTACCTACCTTAATGTTCCTTTCATAAGCTTGAAAAAAAAAACTCCTCATGTAGCCTTGTACTACAGCCTCTGTACACTCTGTGAGGCCCCTGTTACAGCCTCTGGATGTCCACCATGTTTATGGTACCCACACTTAGCCTTTTCTGCGACAGCCTCTGGTGTTTTGCCATGTTTGTGGTATGCCTACACTTTGCAGGTACTGCTCTCACTAAAGCCTCTACACACTTTGTACTTTTAGGTTGTGATTGAGGAGGGGTGTTGAGAATCTGCCAATCACACCCTATGTATGCCCCTTTGTATGGAACAACTAGGCTAGGAAGATTCAGTTCATTCTAGGGAGAGAGACAGATCCCATAGGCACAGTGATGAAATGTGCTACCAAGCAATCCTATATAATGATGTACTTGACTATCACTTTGATATGATGATAATGCAATAGTACTTGTCTCTTTCTGTCAAGTCTCTGTGTCATTGTAAGTCCTACACAAGATTGTGTTTATGAGTTCAAGTCTCAATCTTGAAACCTAATTCACTTGTGTAACAGTTGTCTTCTTTGTCAATGTCAACATGAGTAGTATCTTCATCTTCCATCCTCCATAGCTTCCGCCTTTGCCATGCTCTAGATCCCGCATTTCTCACAAAATATGCCTCCTGGCATCAGTTGGAGTAGGGCTAGTTCTCTCCAACAAGGTAGTCAGCAACCTGGGCCTATGAACCATCATGCGAATAACAAGAATACTAAAGGTAAGGACCCTAAGTAAATTTTGCAAAGGGGTAAAGCCACACTCAAGAAAACACCCAATGAGATAAATTTGGTTGAAAATTTGCCAATCAAGGAGAGTCTGTCTCTTAACAATGTTAGGGTAGTAACTAGGGTTCAAAAATTGAAAGAGGATTAGAAATATGACCCTAATATAAGAAAAGTTAACCCTAAACCTAATAGGGATGATAAGAAGGTGTTGAATGCCTAGACAGGTCCTCTTAAAAATGATGGTGTTTTAGAGGAGCCTATGGTCAAAAAATGTATATTAAAAGAAAAAGAGGATACTAAGATTATCAAGAAGCCAAAAGAGTAGCTATAGTGAAAAGAAAAGAGAGTAGTGGCAAACTTCCATGAGTTTGACCTAGCAAACATGCTATGCAAAGTCAAATCAGATGTGAATCTACTACAAGTAATACAATTGTCAACAAACATTTGTAAGAAGTTCAAGAAAATCCTACAAACAGGTTATGTCATAGAACCTTTTGGTGTCCATCGAGTGGGTAGTGAATGGTGGGATCATGTAGAGAAGCACTGCCCTAGGGTGCAAGCATATGTCGATGGAGTCCTAATAGAAAATACATAGTGGCGGACCTCGGCTCATCTATAAACATTATGAATATGGTTTTATTAAAGAGGCTGGGACTACCAATCCAAAAGGATATCACGATGGTGGACGATGCTATCTCATCCCCAACATCAACACTCAACTTTACATTTTGCTCCAACGGGACTGAAAGTGGTTTGCATGCTATCATACCATACTTGGACAACATATCCAAGCCATACTATCTTTGGGACAGCCATATACCATCATCACATCTGATCATCTCAATTCCAAGGAAAGTACCTTAGCTCACCTAAATCCTTCATCTCAAACTTCTTCTTCAAAAAGTCCTTGACTTCAGTAATCCCATTATCACTATCACCTGTAATAATCAAGTCATCCACATAGATGACTATGATGACCAAACCTGCATCTCCCTTTCTCAGATAAAGTGAGTGATCAACATCAGAAACATAAAAGCCAATATTGTCAAGATACTCTCTGATCTTGTTAGACCATGCTCTAGGTGCTTGCTTGAGCCCATAGAGCGCCTTCTTCAACCTACACACATACATGGGATGCTCTAAATCTTCATAACCTGATGGCTGATCCATGTACACTTCTTCCTGCAAATCACCATGCAAGAAGGCATTCTTCACATCCATTTGCTGCAACCTCCAACCTTTGGTTGCTTCCAAAGCAATCACACATCTGATAGTTGCTATCCTTGCAACTAGACTGAAGGTTTCATCATAATCTATGCCATCTGTCTGGGCATAGCCTTTTGCAACCAACCTAGCTTTGTACCTACTAATAGAACCATCTGCATTGTGCTTAACATTATGAACCCACTTACATCCAATAGCTTTCTTTCCCTTTGGCAATGATACTAGATACCAAGTCTTATTGGCCTCTAATGCAGCCATCTCCTCATCCATTGCTGCATCCCAATGAGTATGACCAACAGCATCCTCAAAACAAGTGGGCTCTACATCCTCAACTAGTTTCACCATATAAGCATAATGGTGAGCTGCATAACCTTCAAAACCAAATCTTTTAACAGGGTATCTGACCCTGCTAGATCTGCATACCACCAGATCACTCAATGGAGCCTTTACATTACTATGAGCTCTCTGTACACCTGGTGTCCAAACAGAAGGAATGCCAAGCTCATCATCCAAGCTCTCTGACCCACTAGAGTCTCCATCAAGAACTGCATGAATGCCATCTGACACTTTATTCTTTCCTTTGTCTTTACCTGTAGTGCTACTAGATGCACCTGAAGATGTAGAGCTACTCCTTAGTCTCCCAGACCAAGGACTACCAAATGATGTCTCTGGTCCACTAAGAGTCCGTGATTCTTGCTTTTTAGCCTGCACATGAGTGTCATGATCATCATCATCATCATCCAATGCATCACCACTAGATGCATACCAACTGCTCGTTTCATCAAAGATGACATCCCTTCTCACTCTGAACTTACATATGACAGGGTTATAACAACGATACCCTTTCTACTCTAAAGAGTATCCAATAAAGACACATTTTTCTACCTTTGGATCAAGCTTCTTCTGTAGCTCATCTGGCACATGAACATATGCAACACAGCCAAATACCTTCAAGTGCGATACATCAGGCTTCTTGCTAGTAAAGCATTCTTTAGGAGTCATCCCATGAACTGCAGCTGTGGAAGTTCTGTTCATAATATAAATAGCAGTATGAATAGCCTCAGACAAAAAATGCTTAGGCATATTCTTTAGCCATCAAGGCGCGTGCAACTTCTGCAATATGCATGTTTTTTCTTTTTGCAACCCCATTTTGTTGTGGGGTATACCTACATGTGAACTGTCTCTTTATCCCATGAGACCTCAGAAAATTACTGAACTCATTCGAGAGGTACTCTCCCCCTCCATATGACCTCAAGCACTTTACTTTCAAGCTTGTTTCTCTTTCAACTCCAGCCTTGAAAGTTCTAAAGTGCTCAAATGCTTCACTCTTTTCCTTCATAAAATATACCCACAGCTTTCTAGAACAATCATCAATGAATGTGACAAAGTATGAACTGCCTCCAAGAGATACATTTTG
This sequence comes from Lygodium microphyllum, assembly GCF_053477565.2. Taxonomy (NCBI): domain Eukaryota; kingdom Viridiplantae; phylum Streptophyta; class Polypodiopsida; order Schizaeales; family Lygodiaceae; genus Lygodium; species Lygodium microphyllum. Next base: position 118,320,483 of record NC_141149.1, on the reverse strand, counting down.
TGTAGGTCCCCAAATGTATGTATGCATAACATCAAGGATATTTCTGCTTACATCTCTGTCATGTGAAAAGGGTTGTCTTGCCTACTTACCAAACTAACATGCTTCACATACCTTATGAAATTCTACAACTCAATGTAGGCAAACCTGTAACCAACCCTTTGGACTGCATTAATTTCAGCCTTTGTACATTTGCATGTCCAATGTGTTTGTGCCAAATTTCAATATGTACAACAACACCTTTTCCTTTAGCATACGTAGCAGCATTCATAGTAGGAATTCCAGCATCTAGAGTAAACATACGTCCAACTCTACTTCCCTTTGCAACTAACCTGCACTTGTCATTGAAGTCTTCTACAAAGCAGCCCTTTGCATTAAATCTGACTTGTAGGCGACTAACTAACACCAAGTTCTTTGTAATAGATGGCACATGTAATACATCTGAAAGACTCTTTGTCTTACCATCATGCAAGGACAAGGGAACTTTTCCAATGTGTGAAATTGGATGGCATCCGTCTACACATAACCTGCATTTTGCAAATCTTGCATCTCTCCAAACCATTCTGCATGGCTGGTCATATGATTGGATGCACCTGAATCAACATACCAAACATCATCATGTGTTCCCTTTCTTGTAACAGCATTCATCATATGCTGCATAAAAAACAGACGTTCATTTTTGTCTTCATTATGTCGTGAAGACGATGCATAGTTTCCTTGCTGCAACTTACCACTACGAATATCATCTTTCTTAGCATAACATTGGGCTGCAATATGACCTATTTTGCCATAGTAGTGACACGCAATACCAGAGTTGTTATAACCTCTGTTTTGCCATCCACCTCTTCCTCTAAAGCTCCCCCTACCTCTAAAGTTACCACGACCTCCTGAAACTTGCATATCGCCAAATTGTTGATTCAATTTGTTTTGCTGGTTGTCACTACCACCTCCTGTACCATGGCCTCTTAACGAGAACTTGCCACGTCCCCTTCCTGAAGTGGAGTAGAAAGCTTGGACCTGTTTACCACTTCTTTCAGATGTCTCACTCTGCATGTTGATCTCTTCAGTGATCATAAGGGAGACCAACTCATCGAAATCTGAAAATGGCTTTCTGACGTATACGGAAGTTACAAAAGACTTCCAAGCCTTTTCATTGTTAAGTCCACCCAAGGTAGATGACACCAAATCATCATCATCGGACATTGCATCAATTACTGCCAAGGCATCTGCAATGCTCCTTACCTTCAATGCATACTCATTGATAGACATTTTTCCTTTCTTCAATGTATTCAACTCTTGCATGAGTTGAATCTTTCGTGCCTTTGTATTTACGGAAAACATACTTTCAAGTATGGTCCATGCTGCATATGAATTCTCTGCATTTTTTATATGTCCCAGCATATTATTGTCAATTACTACAGACAGCCAATACATGACCTTTTTGTCTTTTGCATTCCATTCCTTCCATGCCTTGTCTCTTCTGCAGTTGGAGGATTACTCACCTCCAACTCCTTTTCTTCATCTGACACAAACTCGTAGAGACCTTTTCCAATAAGGAAGTTCGTGACATGGAACTTCCATGAAGGGTAGTTGTTCTTGTCGAGCTTCTCAATGATGGGGTTTCCACTATTCTCTGCCATTATCAAAAAACTAATACCAAACAGCAAGCAAATCTTCTGCAACTCGCAACCTGTAGTGCACAGCAATACATCAGACATCCTTTTTCAATGTCTGCTCAGCAATACATGCAATCTGCAACCAGTTTGCAAATAAACCTTGTGTTTATTCACTGGTAAACACCTTTGAACTTACAAATCTGAAATCTGTAACCTGTGCACCTATATACGACAGACTGCTAAAATTGCAGGGTATCTCGAACTATTGTCCGTAACCTTGCGGTTCTAAAATGGGACCTAAAATGACCTCGGATGGCCAAAGTAGTAGCGAGCAAGCCTTAAAGGGCTTATTTGTAGAATACACAGCGCTCTTCACGCACACCAAATCTCACTGCAATCTGAGATTTTTGCTCTACCCTGCTTCTGGTGCCTCCATAGGCACTATCCAAGAGAAAGAGTGGAAGAATGGAAGAGCTTCTTACCCGTGGCTTGCTTGCTCGAACCTTGCTTCTTCTCCTTCACTTCAGCCTTTGAAATCAGCCTCTCTCAGTGGCGCAGCTCTGATACCATGTCAAGAATTGTGTGGTAGGGGGACTTGCTCAAGATGCTGCACCGAACACACATAGAATGCACAAGGAGAAGCTCACTCAAGAGACAAGAAGAGAGATGGAGGCCAAAACGTTTTCTTGTTGGTTTCTTCTTCTTCTTCCACACATTTTTCAATGTACACAAAGTATAGATAAGATACAACATAAAGGAAAGTGGCCTACTAAGTCAAACAATGTATAACTGACTACACTAGTCGATTGGCGCTATAACTATGCCAGCTGTAAATAGGTGTAACAACCTGAATATGATAAGTAATGAGACAGTGGCCATATGAGAGTCATAATGACCACTGACATGCTAAGGGTAGACATGTGGACCCATCTAACCAGGCGGTCCATCATTGATGTCCGCATGTGTTGAGCTTGTCATCTTAATAGGATTGTCATGGTTCAACATGTGGAGACCATTTTGCTTAATGGCTCGCCACCTAGAAAGCTTTAGTGAGTGATGGCTATTGGTGGCTCCCAAGATCCTTTTACATATATTAAGCATTGTAATGTCTATCAGAGACAAATGCTAGGGAAAATTATAAGCAACTGCTTAATCATATTCTTGTGGCTTTGCCCTTTGAGAAGTGGAGCATCGATTTTGTTGGACATGTGCATCCTTCATCTAGTGTACAAAAGGGTTATATCATTGTGGCAATGGACTAATTTTACAAAATGGTTTGAAGATCATGCTAAGATGAAGGACAATGCCAAGAAAATAGCTAGTTTTATTATGGAACAAATTGTCTACCATTTTGTTACACCTAAAGAGCTGATATCTGATCGTGGGACACACTTTTTGGATAAGGTCATAGAAACCTTGACTGAAGCTCTAAAAATTAAACATAATAAAACCACTCTATATAATCCCCAAGAGAATGGACAAGTAGAGAGTACCAACAAGCAGCTTGTAGGGATTTTATCCAAGACTGTATCTAAGGGTAAGCACAAATAGGACAAGAAACTTCATGTGGTTATTTGGGCTTCTAATACTACATTTAAAAAAGCTATAGGTCACACACCATTTAAGTTAGTATATGGGGAAGAGTGTCTTACGCTTGGAAATTGAGTTACCGACTATGAGATTTGTGTTAAACCATTCTTTCGATGAAGAGGAAGCATTGCAAGAAAGTTTGACCTCCCTAACACATCTTGATGAGATCCGATTGTAGGCTTTGTTACATCAAGAGTAGGAAAGAAGAGGATGAAATCACTTTGTGACCTTGGTGCTAAAATATATAAATTTGTGAAGGGTTATTTAGTCCTATATTATGATGCACATCACGAATTATTTCGTGGCAAGTGAGAATCCAAATGGGATGGCCCTTATAAGATTCTCTGTACAAGTAGAATGGCTCTACAAGCCTTTTAGAAAATTTACATGGGGTAGAGTTTAAAAATAAAGTTAAATTTAATCATTTGAGCCCTATTATGTGTAAGGACTCACGTCAACAAACTTGGTGCCTTTGCAGGTCTTCCAGGATCTAGCTTAAACTTGCAGTAGGTGCCAAGACAACCGGATGGGCAAAATCATTCATTTTCTTGAACATTTGTATTTAAGCAAAGTTACCACCAAGGTCAAGTGATCTGGTGGAGTAAGGGTTATCATATTACTAAGTGACAAGAAGAATCTTTCACATTAGATATTAAGGTCTACTACCACCTCTAATACTTCCACGTAATTAAAGATTAGTTGGTTACTATGAAAGTTAGTTAGTCAATTAATAAGTTAGTAATGTTCCTAGTAAGGTAACTAACTAAAGTAAAAACTAACTAACATTAATAACTAATAATTTTTATTTAATTAAAAATATTAAAAATGAGAGCCCTAATCCAATATTTTTCTCATATTGACAAGGACTGTAGCCACCCTTCACAAAAGTTACAACGTAAACAAGAATTATGAGCCATATTAATCACTCGTGTTAATGTGTATAGTATGGATGGTCCAAAAATATTAGATTTTTGGGCAAAACTAGCATATTTTAGATATTTTAGATATTACTTATTGTAAATATCCTAAAAAGCTATGGAGATTTCTAGAACAGGATATCATGTAAAAAAAAAGCAAGTGGTTTTTCTTCAGCATGTTTTGGATATTTAGTACAAAAAAAGAAGGATTGGTGAAATCACGCACGCCGTGATCCCAATTTATAGGCACTAAATACCATTTCAAACAAGGAGAAGAAAGAGTGATTTGAAAGATTTCTAAGCAAGTGTCTTAGAGTTTTACCCCCCTTTCAGAGCCAATGGAACCATCAAATTTATGATTTGAGCATCAAATCACTAATTTTTCAAATATCCCCTCCACAAAGAGCTCTTCTTCTCAGTCACAACCCTTCTTCTCTAATTCACTATAAATATGAGGCATGGGGATCGGTTAGAGAAGCACAAGGAGACTCCGAGTGGCTGCGAGAGAGAGGCAGAGAGAGGGAGGTAGAAGGATACCCCTCCAAGAGATTGCGAGAAGGAGCTTGAGTGACACATAGAGAGAGAGAGAGAGAGAGAGAGAGAGAGAGAGAGAGAGAGAGAGAGGAATTACCTCAAGAGGCTACGAGGGAGAGAGTTAGCTCAATTCTCCCTCTCTCGAACTTCGACTAAGCCATCTTCTCTTACGCTCTCCCATCTCAAATTCATTCCTCCTTCTTTATCTCTCGAATACACTTGCGGATGATGTCCCCCAAGCGAAAGATCTCTCCAAACAATGAAACTCCCACCACAACCAATAGTGCCATGAATGAAGGGACTACAACTACGGGAAACACCTCTCTTATGAATCACGTGCACCCCATTGTATTAGGGAAAAGAAATTAGGAGAAAAGAATATTTACATTAATTATTGCAACTTAATTAAGCATGTTTCGAGATAATGAGCGTACTAGGAAAGTTTTGTTCATCACATTCATCTCAGGTGATCGATTAAAATTGCACTTAGAAGCCCTTAAATTTCACATAAATTGCATGGAAATTTCATGCTAATATATATATGAAAAGATTCAAGAATACGCATTAAACTGCAATTAAGGTAGATAGATTTTATGCATCTGTATCCATTTGCTTGGTTGAAATAATAGGAAATCCTATTACATCTCACAGAACATAGATTGAACTTGTCATAGAATATGTAAGGTTCTTAAGAATTTGAAAGAGTTTCAAACCCTACACTGTTAGAAGTTGAAAGGATTCTTCTCAAGGCCCATCTTTCTTGAAGCTGAAAGGAATTCAAAGTCCTTAAGTAACTATATGAATTACGTGACAAACCCTATTTCAAATGAATACATAGGGTTTCTTCCCTAATGTCCCAAATTGCAATCAACATTGCAAGGATACTCCTTCATTCAAAAGAATGAGGAAATTAAATTAGGTTATCTCTAGAAATCTCAGACGATAATGGGGATAAAGCCGAGGCTAGATGCTATCGCATCAAATTAAAATTTCCTTTGGTAGAGAGAACGAACAATTGTCTAGTACATATTGTGCACTTTTGCTTGTGTTTGTACTTAGGAACACCTGTTTGGAAAATGAGTCATCTAACAAAGGAATTGATAAGAAGAAATCTTTCAAATTGGATTTAGGTTGAAATACTTGGGAAGGGCATGTTGAGCACCTCGAGCTAGTCACCAACCCTATCCACAAGGGTTTTGATAGCCACATTGCAAATGTGGACCGAACCCATCATGAGACATCTCTCCGTTGAAATGTCTATTCGTGGGAGGATGCACGGGTGCCAAGGGGGGGTCTGGCTGTAAATCCTTACCTCTGGGTCCTACTCAGATGGTCTACGTGACTCAGGAAGGAATATCAAGGCCCTGTTACTAGTGCGAGGGTGGAAACTTGGAGAAAAATAAGACGCATCCTTACGGATTGCGAGAATCGTCCTATGGACGGAATTTGTATCTCAATTGAAATTTTAATATAAAGTTTACTTTCAAGGAATTTTACTGATTTGTTTTTGTGTCAATGCATAAAATTAGGTAAAGGAACATGTGACTAATGGGTTAATTAAGGAAGGTGCTCGTATGTGTTACCACTAATGTGCCCGTAGGTAAGTAGGAAACTAAAGCTATCAAGGGAAGTGGGTGGGTGAAACCCCTAATGGGTCCCCATCCTACAGCAAGGTGGTCCCAGAGAACTAAGAGGATTCTCAACATTCAAACAATGATGACGTATTGACCTTAGATAATGTAGGGTAGTAGAACAAGGCTCATATTGTTTTAGGGGACCGGAATGGAAATTTACCCTACAAGTAGAGAGGTTGAGTGATCCATCCCTCTCGTTTCCCATTCTCTTTGAACCAAGTGTGATATGAGTCCGCATTGGTTTAGATGCTCTGCGCAAAGTAGATCGCCGATGCTAGAAGGCTGTAGAATGACTTGACCATTATAAACCCAAGAGAATTGAGGTTGATCCTAACAGAGTTGGCCGATACGCTTTGTTGCCGAGTAGACTTGGGATTCGCTATCTGACAAACCCTATGACATTCCGTGGGAGTGCCAAGCAGCATCTTTTAGATCACTAAAACATGTCGTGACCCAAGCACATTACAATTGGTATCAGAGCAGACCAACAAACAACATAAGCAAGATAAGAGTAAATTAGGTAGGGTGAAGTAATGTTTTCACTAGAAAACATTTTTGGGAAAGGGAAGATTGTTGAAGCCAATGTTGAAGTATGGATTGAATCCATGGAGGATTACTTCAATGCAGCAAAAATAGCACCTACAAACCAAGCTACGATTGCCAAGCTCAAGCTAATCGGCAAAGTTAGGCTTTGGTGGAAGCAGAGGTGCAAGGACCAAACAATAGTTGAAAGAACAATAACTTGGGATAAACTCAAAGAGGCAGTGCAAGGGAGATATATGCCACTGGCATACAGGACTCAGAAGATGAATGATTTCTTTAAGTTAAAGCAGTTTGGTCTATCTCTAAAGGCATACACAAAATTTGTCTCCTTGCTAAAGTACGCACTAACTATGAGAATATCCCAAACCCATTCACAATAAAGGGAGCAATGGTGTTGAATAATCACAACAAATAATAACATTCCAAAGTTTTGCATTACCCAAAACGAGTACAATATCTAGAAAGGTTCCAAGATCTTCATGTAACAAAAAGGACATGTCACACCCTAATGAAGTGCATGATGATGAGTCCTCCAGAACAATGAATGAGCCATGCTTACGTTGGGCTTCCTACATAACAGGGCATATCTTACATGTTTGCCCTAACACAAAGGCAAGGTCAGTGGGGGTTAGTGCAGGCTGATGTATGACCATGTGCTCCTTGGGTTGAAGGCCAAGTATGTGCATGTACACATAATACATATGTTTGCAAGCAAGAAATGCCTTTTGGGCAGATTCTCTTTTTTGAAAATCAGGACAAGTGCACCTAGGCTCTTCTTTGATGTGCACATCATAACAACTCTTTGTCAAGACTCGAAATACTGAATGTTGTCTCTCAAGTTGCACTACCTCCTCCAAGAATGTCACAACCATGCAACCAGCTGCCTCTATTCTCTTTTGTGCATCTTTGGAAATTCCATGTCTCCACTTGCGTCTTCTCCCGCTTGAACCACATTCTGTAGAAATAGGAGGTTTGCTCTTCTCGTTCCTTGGTGGTGCTGTAAAGCATGCAAACTTGAAACCAGCTTATCTTAGGCTGCTACACTCTTCCTTCGATATATTTATTCCTATATCAACTGGCCACAAAGATGGAACAATTGGTGATGCTATCACTTGTTTCTGCACATCGTTTGTATGCTTGACATCATGATTACAAAACCATATCCATTGTGCAATGGCCTTGTTCTTATAGGCTCTCTCAGACCAAAAGCATGGTGTGACTAACCCCACTTGCCGACTCTGTAATTTGCTACTGCAATTCTTTCTACCCTCCATACCAAAACACTTTCTCACACAGTTAGGTGGTGTCCTTCGTAAAGCCCACTCCTCCTGTGCCACTTCTACCTCTTCTACGTGAGTTGACGTTTCCGCATTTGGTGCACTTACTCCACCTGCAAAGGGCTTGATTGGTATCTCCTCATCCTCTTGGATACATATCTCTTCCATCTTTCCATCGTCAAACTGTATACTCCGCGGCCTGCCCCTGATTTTCCTTTGCCTTGACTCCATCACGTATCCCGGTCTATGAGAACTTACAATTGCTCCACCTCCCTTCTTTTTTCTTTGCATAGTCTCCCTATCACCTTGCATTATAGGCTCCTCATACAAAGGACTTCCAGCTACAACACCTTGCAACGCCCGTGCAACAGAGGAGGGATTTGGGGATTCCCTTTTGCTGGCACTAGCCAACAAAGACTCCATAGAAGGCCCAGATCCAATAAACCTCCCCGTGGTATAGCCCAACCTCTTTGCACATTGAATATATGCATTCAAAACATCACTAACACATGCATCATAAAGTGATATCTTTCGTTTTTCACCCTCACCTGCTAACCAACTAGCATGGACACTTTCTGATAAGTTTATGCTTGGAATTTGAGCATGTTCCCAAGGACTTTTGTTAGCCTACGGAGTCAAATCCAAAAATAGAATCAGTAGCTCTCCCCATTGCTACATTGTGCAACAAATCTTAATGAGCTGGAAAAAATGTCACACTTACATGAGATTCAATTCCTCCCCAGTGGGCAATTCTTTGCTCCCACCATTTCAACCACCTATCCAAAGCCTTGATGTGTTCCTTGTTGACATTTCGTGCCCACCAATCTCAGATAGTAGAGGCCTGAAGTGAGGCTAGTTGAGTTGTCGTTGCTAGCCTCCATGCTTCACACAATTCAATGTGGTGCATTTGTTTATCCACAGTGACTAATTTCTTGGTATGCTTTTGCAAACTTTGCTCCCAATGAAAAAGACAAGAATGCTCCCTCCCTTCCATTATGTTATGAGGCCCTCCATTGTACACAGGCCTTATTGCCATCCAATTCGCACTTGCCTCATCGGACATAAATCCAGCATAGTCAGGTGGATCATGGCCACATTGAACCATGACAGAATTCAAATTTCTCCAAAACAGGATTTGAGACTCTTCGTCCTCCTCTTTAAATTCACATATTGCAATTACCTGCAATGCTCTCATGCTAGTTCATGATTGATACATTAGTATAGTGTTCATCAACAACAATTTAATTTCAATAAAAGCTTTCATTATGTTGCCACATACCCGTGATCATAAACTGAACAAGACATAGTTGCCCACCCATCAATCCTATGGGTATGATCAAAGTGCACCCATGCACGTCGTAAATCTCCAGTCCCAATTCGCCTCATACGATTCACTAAGTCCACCCCTGATGCTGGTCCCTTGGTGGACATTTTAAACAAGTAGCACTTCTCCTTGGCATCACCTTGTCCTGGAAATCTACTTCCATGGAAAAATGGGAAGACACAACGTTTTTGCAAAAGAAGTATGTTGTCATACCCATCACCAACCACCTGACCTTGTTTGGCTCTCTCTTGTGAAACAATGCCTTTGAACCTATGTGTTTATTAGTGGGTTATTTCAAATGTAGGACATACATTGTAAGCAGAAAATAATAATGCACAAGCCTACCCTTTATTCTGCACGAGTGGCATCATTTCTTCTAGAAAATGATTAAGATCTACCTCTGTCGCCTCCGACTCGTCTTCTTTTGTTAAAGATTCAAACAACATCTGTTGAGCAACTAGCATCTGTATTTTTCGTGGGCCTCCCTTTTCGATCTTTAGGACCGTGCTCACAAGCCTCCGCACCTTGTCAAGGGTTGCCCTCTTAGTGCCATGTTGAACACTGTGAGCATGCTCCCCAACATGGATCACCAAACGTGTCATTGTAGGATCCAGTGGCAACACATAATAGATCATGCATTTGCAAATGGCTGCACAAGTAGCAACATTAAGACAATAGTGACATGTTATCTTGGAGTTTCCCTCACTTGCAGGATAACCCATGCTCACGGTTCTATCCAAGTGACCATGGAAAAAAACATCATTGTATTTTCCCTCTGTTATGTAGTAAGGACAAGTGATCCTAAGACATTGAAGACTTCCAAGACAATAGCTCAAGTGCACAGTGCACTCAATTGCCATATTTGTCTGTGAGGGCCGCGACCACAGGTGACCATCATATTTTTGTTCCATACCCATCATTCATTTCTTGCTATCTGTGGCTGGAAGCTCAAAAGCAATTGTGCCATTATGCTTGATTGGGAGCTCATCCACCCTTCGTGGAGGTCCACAAAGCGCTAGTAATTTTTTCAATCTACCCGTTCTAGCTTTCTCCTCAATGAAGGCTGCAATCGAGTTATCATAGGAAGATAAGTCCTCGCTTTGGCTGCCCACACATAGGTCCTCCCCGACATTTGTGTCATCAACATCCTTCTTGTTATCTGAGTGTACGTCAAGACACACTGGAGTTGATTTGCTACAACCAGGAGTACAATCAATGTAGTTGTCAATCTCATCTTCTATTGACTCAATATTGTTAGAGATGCACACATAGTTACTTGAGTGCCTGATAGAGTAGGTGGCTGATAATGTACTATCAATCAGATAGTGCGCATGCCCTTCATGATCCCATCTTGGAGACACAGTGATGTTGTTTGCTCCACCATCATTCTCTATGACGACTTGCAACCCCTGGAATTTTTGTGTTGGAGGCAATAGATTCTGTAGGTAGTACTCACTCAAAAGAATCTCCCCATTTCTCAATGAAACCCTGTGCTCTAAGCAATCACTGGCTAGTCTCCATGTCAAAATAGCAAAACTTGACATGTTGTGCCCTCTGGTGGGTTAGTATTTGATGAAGAGAAGAAAACTCTGAATATAGCTCACAGTGTGTATTTGATGAAGAGAAGGCAATAGTTCACCGTCACTACAAGCGGAGAGAAATCAATAGAAAAATTTACGACTCAACCACCCACCATCCTTCACCTTTATGCACTCATAATTTATTTATGTTGTATTAATTATTTAATTATTTAACGGCTAACTAGTTACCTAATTATGTAATCAACGGCTAACTTCTTTATTAGGGTTATTAAGTCTCTCCTCAATTCTCTCCTCTCTTTCTCAACTCTCTCCTCTCTTTGCTCTCTCTCTCTCTCCTCTCCCTCTCTCTCTCTCCCTTCTCTTTCTCCCTTCTCTTTCTCTCTCTCTCCCTTCTCTCCCTTCTCTCTTTCTCCCTTCTCCCTTTTCTTTCTCTTTCTCCGTTCTTTCTCCCTTCTCCCTTCTCTTTCTCTGTTCTTTCTCCCTTCTCTGTTTCTCCCTTCTCCCTTCTCTCCCTCTCTCCGTCTCTCTCTCTCGCCACAACTCTCGTGCAGCAGCTCCTACAGCTCCTACAGCTCTCGCGATGGTGCCCCACAACTCTTGCAACTCCTGCGCGATAGCTCCTGCCCCAACTCCTGCGTGACGTGCCAATTCCTGCCCCAACTCCTGCCCCAACTCCTGCGCAATGGTGCCAACTCCTGCGTGATGGTGCAACTCCTGCGCGACGGTGCCAACTCCTTCCCCAACTCCTCGTGCGGCAGCTCCTGCAGCTCTCACGACGGTGCAACTCCTGCAGCTCTTGCGACGGTGCAACTCCTGCGCGACGGTGCCAACTCCTCGTGCGGTAGCTCCTGCAGCTCTCGCGACGGTCCGTGGCTTCGTCAACGGCTTCGCTCATAACACCTTGGCTTCGTGCGACTATCCGTGGCTTCGTCCGCGGCCTCCCAGGTAACACCTTGAGCCCCCCAATCTTCCGCGTCCACGCGGATGATGGGTGGGCTTAAGCTTTGTCATTTGCTTAAGCTTCGTCTTTTGGTCACGCTTCGTGTGGGCTACGCTTCGTCATTTGCCGTGGCTTCGTCATTTGGTTATGCGCCGTTGTGTGGGCTACACTTCGTTGTGTGTGCTACGCTTTGTCATTTGGTTATGAGCCGTCGTGTGGGCCTCCAAGGTAACACCTTGAAGCCCCCCAATCGTCCGCATCCACACGGACGATGGGTGGGCTTATGCCCCGTGGCAACCGTCCCGTATGCCGTCCTGTCATTTGGTTATGCTGTCCCGTCGTGTGGGCCTCCAAGGTAACACCTTGAAGCCCCCCAATCGTCCGCGTCCACGCAGACGATGGGTGGTCTTATGCCCCGTGGCAACTGTCCCGTATGCCGTCCCGTCATTTGGTTATGCGCCGTCGTGTGGGCCTCCAAGGTAACACCTTGAAGCCCCCCAATCGTCCGCGTCCACGCGGACGATGGGTGGGCTTATGCCCTGTGGCAACCGTCCCGTATGTCGTCCCGTATGCTGTCCGACGGGCCTCCAAGGTAAGAGATTGAAGCTTATGGTTGCGTCCGCGCAACCGTTGGGTGGGCTTATGCTTCGTCCCATGGCTACAAGCGTGTGGCTTCGTCCCATATGCTTCGTGAGAACAAATTAAGAGATTGAACCCCCCAATCGTCCGCATCCATGCGGACGATCCGTGGGCTTATGCACAAGCATGTGGCTTCGTCCCATGACCTAAAGAGATTGATTGTGTTGCTAATCTTAAAGAGATTGATTGTGTTGTTAATCTTAAAGAGGTTGATTGTGTATCTATTTGTAAGTGTGTAGAGAAAGTTATGGCACCTAAAAGAGTGTTTAGAAAGAGAAAGAAATGTGTGTCACCTAATAGTAGCCGTGAAGTCTGTATGAAGCTACGTTCAGGATGTGTTCCTGGGCGGATCTTAGAGCAAGAAGCATCATTGCGTTTGAGATCAGTGGACACTCCTTCAACAAAGAAAGGATGTGGTCCAAAAAGATGTGTCTACATTGATGACGAAGCACAAGTGGATGGGGACTCCAATACAATTGACGGGGTTGCGGAGCACATAAGCACTCACTTATGTGTCCATTTCATTTACATATGATGCTTTGTTCAGTGTTATGTATTAAATATGATTGGTTTTTATTAAATATGACGCTTTGTTCAGTGCTATGTATTAAATATGATTGGTTTTTATTACATATGACGCTTTGTTCAGTGTTATGTATTTAATATGACGCTTTGTTTAGTGCTACTTTTTTTTATTATTACTTATTAATATCTGCTCCTATAGAGACTAATGTGCAGCATGATAGTCTAGATGACAAAGAAGAGGTGAGTGGTGATAGTGATCAAGGGGAGAATGATGATGAAAAAGAAAAGAAGCACTCAAGGAACTTAGGCAAGCAAGTCTCTCTAGGACTGATGAAGGATGTGTTGAGTCAATTTTATATAAAAAAGAGGATGCTGCCTCCTCTTGTGCCTCTTTGCAGATTAGTGGCTCATGAGGCAGTCAGATTTGCTACGGATGATGCCCAGTGGTTGATTCCTTCCTTTGATTCCACTGGTTATCTTGAGACTATGGGACACTTCCTTCTGTCAGTTGAAGGTCCGAGAGGGAAGACCATGTATGTGACAGCTAGCAATCTAGATGAATGGGGTCCAATATGGCGTCAAAGAAATGAGGATTTTGAGAGGGCTCTTGGAAGAGAGTGGCAAGACCTTAAGGGTAAAAATTTCTTGGTTTGGGATGGAAACCACAGGCTTAAAACGTGGTGGAAACACATCAAAGAAAGTAAGTTGTCCACTATACATGCAAGTATTGAATGTTTGTATCCCATTCTTATGTTTGTTGGTTTTCAATTACAGAGTACTCCGACTATGCTCACTACCATGTTAGTGTACGGTGCCAATTCATTGAGGTGCCAAAGGCAAAGGAAGCAGATGGAGTGAAATCTTCAGATGTTGCAGAGAAGATGCCAGAGCTTACATTTTCAGCCAAACGTGTGATTTATAGGTTAGCATGCATTTTCATATTAGATTGTGTGTCTGATTTTCATATTAGATTGCATGCATTTTCATATTAGATTTCATATTAGAGAAGAATGTTGCAGGTGGATACTACAATGTGTAGAAGAGAAGAGGCTGGATGCAGCTCCACAATTCACAAGAGAGTGGATTGATGTTCGTGACGAGAACACTATGTATTCTCCATCATTACATGAGAGAAAATTGACGGAATGGGAGGCAAGTGTTTGCCCTTGGTGGCTGGATTACCCTGTGGGGGTTATCCCTAAGCAAGAGAAAGATCTGCATGATAGTAAGTACTTCAATCTATGTAAACATCTCGTCGCTTTTGTAGCAATAGTTTTTGTGCTCATGCATGGGAGTCTAAGGGTGAATGATACTATGTAGGATTCAAGGAGGGAGTTGATACTCATGAACCGCTTACCGCACCCACCACTGTAGAGGAGCAAGCAACCAAGGCTACCAAAGGTGCCACCCAGGGTACTCAAGGTAATCCAGGGAGAAAAAATGTGCCAGAGTCCTCTATGGCGCCCACCACCTCCTTTGTTGCAGATTCATCTCTTGGTCGAGAGAATTGGGAGAGGCGACCTATGACCCGTTTAGTAGGTGAGAAGTCTTATATTAACTTGAAATTCGTGTATGATTATTAAAAATAAATTACTTTGAAATAATTGTTGCAGGGTTCCAGTATCAAACATATGTCGATGCTCTATTAGTGGATGTGACCCAAATTGATAGATTTGCCCTTGATAGGTAGACATGACAACTACATATTGCAAGAACATCAATTTACATGTTGCATATAGCATTGCATCATCGTTTACTTTGCATTAATGACTATGTTGTTTTGTGTATAGCATCAACAACTTTTTTGCAACACAAAAGATGCATCTTTATAGCAAAGATGGAGTTCCATGTCAAGAGGTGGCTCGATTGATATTTGCGGATTTTCCTACGAGCTTGCTTGTGGATGCTCTAGGTCCCATCCCATTGGGTAAGTTATGCTTTCTATCACACAAGGTTTACATCAAACTCACTTCTCATATATCATAATGCCAATGTTGTTTGTAGAGGGCATGACTATTCCCAAGTGGAACACGTTCTCAAAGGGTCTAGTTATGGGTTGTATGGACCTTGCTCGCGAGTATTTGGCCGACCAGGGATTCCTAGTCACTATGTGCTTAGCAGAGCATATAGGTGAGTTTATTACGGATGCGGCAAGAGTGGGGTTTGTGCTTCACCGCACTTGGACACTCATGTGTGACTCCAAGGCTTATCGACATCCCGTTACTAGAGAGGCGGTAAGATAACAAAGTTGGATACGTTGAACGTACGGTTGTATGTTCTAAATAAAGTTTGTGTTATATGCTTTAAATAAAAACATGGATCACTTATTCTATTTCCACTCGTGAATAGGTACTTGATCTTACTGTGTGTCTTTGGCATCGTGCTGGTCATGTTGTGCCTTGCTATGACAGAGAGGCTGGGGAGAAGATTTCAGAGATATTGTTTCCAGCGTATCGTAGCTACATGATGGATGATTGTGTCTTTCCCATGGACGTTGATGGTGTCATTGTTAGAGGCGGAGCAGAGAGGTCTCATCTTTTCTTTCGGTAAGTAGTCTTGCATGTTTTTGCTCTCAGGTTACCTTGTATGGTATTTTCATTGTTTCTACTTGCATGGCCGCAAAGATTCTGTATCTTGATTGGTGATATGGTTAGGTGGTTACTAGCTACATTTACGAAACGCTACGACTATGTTTTGGATGTGTTTGCGGGGTGTGGTGGTTTGGCGCGGGCCAGTGCAGAGGAGATGAGACATTGCATGTGTCTAGAAATAGATGATGTGCTCTATGGGGAGTGTTTGTCCACCATAGTGTGTGGATCGGTACCATGCTGAGAGAGTGTGTGTTTTTTTTTTCGAGAGACTCTAGACATTTCATTTTGTTACTACTTTTATATATATGTTTATTATACACTTCGTCATGTGACTATGCCCGATTTTGTCTAAGAGATTACATGCATTGGGATCTTTGATTTGTTTTTAGGAAGAGTGTACCTTGCGACTATTTGACATGAATATATTTTACTAGTTTTTCATTGGTTTTGTTTTCTTGATGTGTGTTCATGTAAATGCAACATGTCGTACTCCTTAAGTAAGACTATTTATATGCAGAATGGATATGTTGCACGAAAAAGCTCGAAAAAAAGAGATTGATTAGAAAAGAACGAAAATGAAAGCCCGCAAAAATAAAATCCCCATTTAAAAGAATACAAGGACAAGATCAAGGAAAGTGGAAGAAACCAAAGGCGAATGCAGTCAGTGACTTTGTTCCTACACAAAGAAATGACCAAAACCTACGATGCTTCTACTACAAGGAACTTGGGCACTTCAAAAGAGTGTCCCAAACTTGGTGAGGACCACCACCAAGGACGATTCCGTTGGGCAAACCAGAGCTGCATGTGGTCAGGGTCAAGCAACAATGGGGAGGGCAAGGACTTCCAATATCACCATCAAGGAAGTAAATGAAGAGGAAGAACCAACTATGGAAGCAGAGATTGAAAAGGTGATAGTCCATGCCACTCTCCATAAAAAGGGACCGAATCACCAATTCTCGGTGATCCAAACCCCTTCACACTACCAAGGTAAGAATTTCAAAACCTTAATTGACTATGGAAGTATTCATTCTTTTATTTCTCCTACTTATGCAAGAAATCTAGGAATAACCACAATGGTTGCACATGTTGTACTTGTGGAATTAGCAAATGGGTGTGAAATCAATTATACTATACATTTGTCAAAGTGAGATTTCTACTCGGTGGAAAGCCAACAATTGTAAAATTCAAAGTAATGAACTTAGGGGCTCATGAATGCTTACTTGGCATGGATTGGTTAATACCCTTGGTTAATACCCAACGATGCCCACATTCACTGTGAAAGGGGGCCAAATTTCCTTCCAAAGTTTTAAAGGGGAACTAGTCACAACTCAAGGGGAGACTGGTAAACCCAAAATCCAATTAGCAAAGGCATCACTGATATTTAAGGGAATGCAAAAGGGTTTACCCATCTACTTAATTCAGCTAAATAAGCTAGAGCAAAGCAAGGAGTCAGAAGAAGAACCTTCATGGCTGAAGGAGTACACAGATGTGTTCCCCAAAGACTTGATGGAGCTACCGCCCCCAAGGGAGATTGATCATGAGATCAAACTCATACTAGGATCCACTCTAGTTGCAAAAAGACCTTACAAAATGTCTATTCCCAAAGCTATCAAATTAGATGAGCATCTCAAACAACTTTTAGATTAGGGGTTCATTCGGCCTAGTAGTTTTTTCCATGGGAAGCTCCTGTGTTGTTTCAGAAGAAGAAGGATGGAACACTCCGGCTATGCATTGACTACAAAGGGTTGAATCAAGTAACCATCAAGAATAAATACCATATCCCAAGGATAGATGAGTTACTCAATCGCCTACGAGGGGCAAAAATCTTCTCAAAAATTGACTTAAGGACATGGTATTACCAAATCCGCATCAAGGATGAGGATATTCCAAAGACAACTTTCAACACTAGATATGGTCATTTTGAGTTCACAGTAATGTCCTTTGGATTAGCCAATGCTCTTGCTACATTCAATAGGCTAATGCAGGATATCTTTAGACCATACCTTGACGAGTTTGTACTTGTTTTCTTTGATGACACCCTGGTCTACTCCAAGGAAGAAGAAGACCATGAACCTCAACTTTACATTGTCCTTGAAATCATGAAGGCGCACAAGCTTTATGCCAAAAAGAAGAAGTGTGCCTTCCCCAAACGATAGATTGAGTATCTAGGCTTCATTGTATCAGAAGAGGGAATCTCTCTGGATCTTGGAAAGGTTAAAGATTTACAAGAATGGCCCCCACCAACCACTATTAAGGAAGTGTGTAGCTTTCTTGGTCTAGCAAGATGGTACAGAATCTTCATCAAAGATGATGCCTTAGTTGTGGCACCCCTCACAGATCTACTAAAGAAGTAGGTTGCCATAGTGTGGACAGCCACCACTGAACAAGCAAGCTTCGACCAACTCAAACATAGCTTAGTGACAATTCCGATTCTGAAGCTCCCAGACTTGAGTAAGGAGTTCGAAGTTGTTATAGATGCCAATTCACTTGCACTAGGTTGTGTACTAATGCAAGAGGTCATCTCGTGGCATATTCTTCAAGGAAGTTAAAAGCCCATGAGAAAAATTATGCTACTCATGACTTGGAACTATTGGCTATGATTCATGCCCTCAAACTCTAGAGGCACTACTTGCTCAGCAAAAAATTCTCCTTGGTCACGGACCATAAGAGCCTCAAATGGATCTTCACCCAAGTTGACCTCAACATGAGGCAACGCCGCTGGATCGAGGTGCTACAAGAGTATGACTTTGAAATCAAATATAGACCTGGAAAGGAAAATGTGGTCTTTGATGCCTTAAGTTGTAAAGCATTCCTCAACTCTCTCGTTATGGAGAAACCTTCGACAGTCGGATCACTAGCCATCATGGTGTCAATGCCAAGCAACCCTATCCTCGAATTGGCTAGGGAAGACTCTAAACATGACCCACAATATCAGAAAATTATAAAGGAGATCCTAGAAAAGGACCAAAGTCCCAAACTCAAAGTTAAATACCAAGAGTACTCTGTCCATGAAGGCATAGTCTACCTTAGGACAAGACTATGTATTCCTTCAAGCCAAAGACTTAAACAATGGATACTCTGGGAAGCACATGATTCCCCTTTCTTTGGTCATCCAGGATACACCAAGACTCTTAACATGGTTAAGAAGAGCTATCATTGGAAAATACTTAAGGAAGATGTACTCAAACATGTCATAGAATGTTTGTCTTGCCAATGCATCAAGGCAGAGCATGTCAAGAGCTACAACCCCTCAGCATCCCTCAAATGAAGTGGGAATTTATCAACATGGTCTTTGTTGTTGGGTTACCTCATGTTCCAAGTGGGTACAACTCAATTATGGTTATAGTAGATATGCTCACCAAGGCTCCACATCTCATCCTAGTAAAGAAAAATTATAAGGCTTCAGATATTGCCAAGGACTGTTCATTAAGGAGATACTTAGACTCCATGGTCTACCCAAAATAATCATCAGTGATTGAGACTCCCTTTTCACATCTCATTTCTGGAGACGGATATTTGAAGCTATTGGGACTCAACTCTTTTTTAGTATGGAAAATATCATCCTCAAAATGATGGCTAAACAGAAAGGGTCAATCAAGTGAAGGTTACACTGCAAAAGATTGTCCAAGTCCTAGCTCCTATGAAAGCTACTCGTGATACCTAATAGAAGACCCAAGAACCTGCTTCCAATTTGGTGAAATTGGAAGTGGCCGCAATAACACATGCAAAGAAATAAGAAACCATAGTTCTAAAAGAGAATGTTCCCTCTACCACGGCTATGAAGTTCAACCTTCCTAGGGAGAAACAAAACAGTGCAGTACATAACAATGTAATACAGAGTACTACAAAGCCACAAAGAGCCACAGAGACAGTTGCAAAGGTAGGACCAAAGGTCCAAGAGATAGAGGATGCTAAAGTACCTCCTCATGGAGAAGAAGCGTAGAACTCCTAGAAGAAAAAGGGAAGATAAAAGTGCGTGTGGCCCCATTCCCCACCCAACTGGAAAAGTCTATGGACCCTATCAAAGAATATGATTTGGTCAAAGACCTAGACACTTTTAAACCAAACATAACATTCTGACAGTTGGTGATGTTGTCTCCTAACTGTCAAAATAAATTCAAAATCATACCGACAAGAAGAAGAGGCCTAAGAATTGCTCCCTCCGTGGAAACCAAGTCCAACAGAGCCTCAAAACTTATGAAGGAAGTGTGGCAAATGCCTTCCTGGATCTGGAAACCCCAGAGATTGGCATATGGATTGAAGGATCCTTTATAATAGATGCATTGATTGATGGAGACTCGTCTGTAAATATAATGATGGATGTGACAATGAAGGATCTAGGCTTGCAAGGAATGCAGCCTACACAATGGCTTATTAGATTGGCAAACCAAAGCATAATCAAACCGTTAGGCATTCTCCCATATGTAAAGATAACCCTTGCAAGACAAGATTATTGGCTAACATATCTAGTGATCAAACCAAATTCCTATAGGACCTCATACCCTCTGCTATTGGGAAGACCTTTGCTTTTTGAAGCAAGAGCAAGGGCTGATTGGTTCAAAGGAACCCTAACCCTAGGCAGAGGTCCCAACAAAGTGGTATTGAAGTTGTATTATGGATCGCAAAAAGGCAATGGATCCATGTCCATCAAAGTCATAATCGACTCCTCCAATGAAGCAATAGATAGTACATCAGGAGACAAAGAGGCTATCTGATAACGAGATAGAACGAACATCGATTTCCGTTCGTGAAAGATTTTCTGATTTTGAGGAGTTGATTGCTCTTCTAATTTTTGAGGAGCAGAGAAATGGTGGTGCATCTTCTTCAGGAGGAACTTCAAAAGAAGCTGTCTTCTACTCAAATGTTGGAAGAGGTAGAGGCAGAGGTAGAGGAGGCCGATCTGGAGGCCGTGGTAGAAATCAGAATATGCAGCAAACTCAAGAAAACCAATGCTATGGAGGAGGACTTGGTAACTCTAGAGGCAGGGGGAGCCAAAGAAGTCGTGGTGGATGGCAAAGAGGCCAAAATGCAAACAGCAATGTTGAATGCTACTACTATGGTAAAATGGGTCATATGGCTAAAGACTGCTATAAAAAGCATAATGACATCATAAATGGAAAATTGCAACAAGGAAATTATGCATCTTCTAGTAGACAGGGTGATGACAGAAATGAGCATTTGTTTATGGTGTAGCACATGACCAATTCTGTGACAAGTGCAGAAGAAAGCAACGATGTGTGGTATGTTGACTCAGGTGCATCAAACCACATGATAGGTCATGCAGAATGGATGCAGGATGCAAGGAAAATGGAAAAACCAGGATTTTTGGAGATTGGTGATGATACTGCACATCCTATTATGCAGATTGGAAAATTTCCTTTGTCTATGCAGGATGGGAAAAAGAAATACCTGTCGGATGTATTTCATGTCCCGAATATCACCAAGAACGTGGTTTCTATTGGTCAAATGGTTGAGCAGGGCTTGCAGGTCAGATTTAATTCTCATGGATGCTTTGTTGAGGATATGAAAAATAAAGGTCGCTTGATAGCAAAAGGAAAGAAGAAAGGCAGAATGTTTACGTTGGAAGCAGACATGCCTGAATTGAGTGCAGCAATGTTTGCACATGGGACCGGTATAGTTGCAGATATTGATATTTGGCATAAGCGCATTGGTCATGTTAATGTACAAGGACTTAAATCAATGCAAGCCCAAAATATTGTTACAGGATTACCTAATTTCAAGGCTGTAGAAATGCATAAGATATGTGAAGCCTGTCAATTTGGAAAACAAGCAAGGAAACCATTTCCTAGACATGTTCAAGAGAGTAAGAAGCCATTGGAATTAATCTACTCTGATGTGTGGACCACTAAAGCTGCATCTATTGGAGGCTATCATTATTTTGTCACTTTTATTGATGACTATAGCAGAAAAGATTGGGTGTATTTTAGGAAAAAGAAAAGTGAAGTTTTTGGGCATTTCAAAACTCTTAAAGCTATGGTTGAAAAAGAAATAGGCTTGCAAATAAAATGCCTAAGGTCATATGGAGGGGGAGAGTACCTCTCAAATAAGTTTGCAAGGTTCTTGCAGGAGCATGGCATAAAGCAACAATATTCATGTAGTCATACCCCACAGCAAAATGGAATTGTAGAAAGAAAAAACAGGCATATTGGAGAGGTATCTCGTGCCATGCTCAATGAAAAAGACCTGCCAGATTTTTACTGGGCTGAGGCAGTTGCTACAGCAATCTACATAATGAACAGGACTCCCACTGTAGCAATACATGGCATGACTCCAGAGGAGAGGTATACTGGTAGAAAACTAGATATTTCTCATTTGAAAATTTTTTGTTGCATTGCCTATGTTCATGTGCCAGATGAGTTGAGATCCAAGTTGGATCCAAAAGCTGAGAAGTGCATCTTTATTGGTTACTCTCTGCAGCAAAAAGGGTATAGATGCTATAACCCTTCTACTCTTAAGTTTAGAGTGAGTAGAGATGTTGTTTTTGATGAGATGAGTAGCTGGTATAAACCAGTAAATGTGATTGATAATGTAGATGCACAAAATGGTAATGCTGCACAGAATTCACAGCAACAGAAGATATTAGTGAACCTGGATCGTCCTCTAGCAGTGGTTCACATTCTTCACCATGGAGAGGTAGATTGAGATCAGGAGAATCTTCTCAAAGCAATGCAGATAGTGATACGCAGGTATCACGAAAAGGAAAAGAGAAGGTAGATCAACCTATCTTTGATGTGAATGCAGGTCACTCTTATGTGGATGGTGAATCCAGTGGCTCAGAACAGAGCATTCATGATGAGTTGGGTGTTCCTTCTCTTGTTACACCTGGAGTAAGGAAGACCAGGGATGTTAGAGCACCTAGGAGTAAACCCACTTTGTGCAGGTCTACCAGAGCTAGGTATCCTATGGATAGGCTGAAATATGATGGGTTTACAGCCATTCACTATGCATATATGGTCAAAGTGATATAGAAACTAGAACCCACTTCTTTTGAGCAAGCCATGGGAAAAGAAAAATGGGAGAAAGCCATGGATGAAGAAATGGATGCCTTGGAAGCAAATGCTACATGGGAATTGGTACCTTTGCCTAAAGATAAGAATGCAATTGGTTGTAAGTGGGTTTATAAGGTAAAACACAATGTAGATGGTTCTGTGAATAGATACAAGGCAAGATTAGTAGTCAAGGGATATGCACAAATATATGGCATTGATTATGAAGAAACATTCAATCCGGTTGCAAGGATGGCAATCGTAAGAGCAGTCATTGTTATGGCTGCATCAAAGGGATGGTCTTTACATCAGATGGATGTAAAGAATGCCTTCTTGCATGGTGATTTGCAAGAAGAGGTCTATATGAAGCAGCCACCAGGTTATGTGCATGTTGTTCATGTTGAGTTTGTTTGTAGGTTGAAGAAAGCCTTGTATGGTTTGAAGCAAGCACCTAGAGCATGGTCTGACAAGATAGGACAGTATCTTGTCACTATTGGCTTTCAGATTTCCAAGGCATATTTCTCACTTTATGTAAGAAAAACAGAGAAAGACATTATGTTGCTTGTCATTTATGTTGATGATTTGATTATCACAGGTGATAGTGATGAAGATATCCTTCATGTGAAAATGCTATTGAAGCAGAAGTTTGAGATGAAGGATTTGGGAGAGCTGCGTTATTTCTTGGGCATTGAGGTGATAAGATCACCAAGTGGGATATGACTCTTGCAGAAGCAGTATGGATTGGACATGCTGTCCAAATATGGGATGACAGGCTGTAAGCCTATTTCAGTTCCTTTGGAGCAGAATGTGAAGTTGAGCGCAGATGCATGTGAGCTTCTCGAAGACCCTACTATGTACAGACGCATAGTAGGAAGTTTGATTTATATGACTATTACTAGGCCAGATTTGAGCTATGCTGTTGGATTCATAAGTCACTTTATGCAGGCTCCAAGGAAACCGCATTTGGATGCGGCTAGATGCATACTCAGGTATGTAAAGTCCACATTACAGTATGGACTATTTTATGAGACTGGGGTTCAGATACAGTTGCATGGATACACTGATGCTGATTGGGCTGGTAGTATTTCTGATAGACAATCTACCAGTGGATATGTGTTCTCTTTTGGGAGTGCTGCAGTCACTTGTAGTAGCAAGAAACAGCCTACAGTTGCCTTGTCGAGCACAAAGGCTAAGTACAGGGGTGTAGCAATGGCTGCATGTGAGGTAGCTTGGTTGCATAAGCTACTTTATAATATGCATCAGCCTACAGATGGGCCAGTTGTCATTTGTTGTGACAACATGAGCAGTATACACTTGGCAAATAACCCAGTCTATCATGCTAGAACAAAGCACATTGAGGTGCATTATCACTATGTGCAGGAGAGGGTTTTACTAGGTCTTATTGATCTAGTTTATGTCAGCACAGAGGATCAGGTAGCTGACATATTCACGAAGGCATTGGGCACAGAGAAGCTGCGCAAGTTCAGAGACCTGCTTGGTGTGCAAGAATTGGGATTGAGCTCGAGGGGTAGTGTTGAAATATCGAGCTTCACTCGTGATATGCCAGGGTGACCGTTGTGCATTTATGTCACCAACTTGTTAGTTGCAGATGCGGTTAGTACACCACCCATGAATAATAGCTAGATGACAGCTATCCTTATCTACTCTAGTTCTCGTGGTTCAGTTACTGTGCCATCTTAGTTAGTTAAGTTTGGTTTTGAGACCCATATATAGGGTTCTTCTATTTCTTTGTATGAGAGTTCTTTTTGGCTTACACAACTAAGAAGAGGAAAACTATTTTCAGCCTCCACCTATGTGTGTATTCCCCCATTGTGCAAGCAAGAAAGCTACAAGTGAGACTCCTTCCTTCTCTCCCACAATCTTGACACATAATGGAAGTGTTTGAGAGTGTTTTGGATGATATTGATTATGTTTTGGAAGTTCATGATGATTTTTAGGGGAAATACGAGGCTATGTGATGTTCTGATAGGTTCTATTAAGGTTTTGATTGGTTCTGATACCTTCTTTATAGCTTCTGTTTTGTTCTAATTTTCTTCTATATGAAGCATGGATTGATGATTTATGAAGGTTGAAATCTTTTGGAAGCTTATTGAATAGTTTTTGATAGTTTGGAATGGTTTTAGTATGAGTTATGAGGTTTTGATGTTCTTTGATGACCGTCTGTAACCCTCTGTAAACCTTCTATAGAGCCTTTGTATCTGCTCTTTCTCTGTTCTATCTCTACTATGTTATTGTTCTGTTCTGTAGATCTTCTATAAGTGTTCTGTGGAATGTATGTGTGACTTTGAAAAAGTTTTGTAACTTTTGGAAAGGATGAATTTAAGTTCAAAAGAGCTAAAACAAATGGAAGAAGCAGTTGCTGAAGACTAAAGAGAAGACTGGAGTGACAGTGACAGTAGTGAGCTTTGAAGAGACACTGTAGTGACTCTGGTGCCTCTTCGCATCAAACATACCTCTTGGGAGGTGTATCCACGACCTAATAAGGATTATTGAGAGTCATTCTTGAGTATTGTAGCGAGGAGATGATGTACTATTGAGAGAGAGAGCCAGAGATAGTCAAATCTATCAAAACAGTGTATCTATATATGAGAGATTAAGAAAGAAAACTATGAAGACATTGAAGATGAATACTATGTGATTGATTTCCATTCAAAGATGGTGTATTCTTTTGTGTTCTTTGTTCTATTGATGGATTTTATGAAGATGTTGAAGATTATGGTTGATTCTATCAAATCCGTGGGAGATATTTACTATGATGCTGTGTGAAGATTTGTTGTTTTCTTTGTTTTGGTCATCAAAAGAATGAAATAAAATCTTGTTGATATTACAAGATATATTTTCTTGCAATAGAATCCCCTTTTCCTTGGTGTTCCTCTTGGGGCTCCATGTTTTTGGTGTGCAGCCGGGGAAACTTGCTATCAACAAGCATCAGAAGAGGTTGAAAATGAAGGAAATAGCATTGCCAAGAAGAGAATAATTCAATGGATGTTTACAAAGTTCCTTCTTCTACTGAAGAGTTGGAGATTCCCTTTGAGATTCGGCTTCCTTGACCAATGCACCGTCTTGTGGAATTGGGCTTTGGAAGGCTTTATAGGCTTCCTCCTTGAAGCTCGGAGGAAAGAGAAGTTATCTTTAGGAGGGTTCAATGGGAACACCCTTAAACCCGACAAGGATATTGGCCTTGAGATGGATGAAATGAAAAAGGCCTTTAAATTCCGGATATAAAATGGCCTTCACGGGAAGGGATAAAATGGCTTGAAAGGACTTGGGTGGAAAGGGTTTAAAAGGAAACCGGGGGGGTAAAAAGGCGTTGTGGAAATGCTATGGAAAGGGCTTTAAAAACCGGGATAAGGTGGCTTTTATAGAGACTTGGGTGGAGAATCCACGGAAAGGGTTTACCATCGGGGTAAATGGATTTTTGGGGGATGCAAGGGGAAAAGCTTAATTCTCGGGGGAGGCAAGGGGAAGGGCTTAATTCCCGGGGGTAAAAACCTCTTGTGTAATAATGCAATGGAAAAGGGGGACTTAGAGAGCCCCCTTAGAAGCTTCCAAGAAGCTTCTTGGAAGCTTCTGGACTGCAGTACGTGGCATGGAGATGGGAGTTTGATGGCAGCTCTAGGCGACTGGATGGCAACGTACTCTAGCATGGTTGCGATGATTCAATCAGCAATGTGCTCCACGGCTATAGTGGTTCTTTCCTCCTCCACGTAGCACAACGGCAGTACAACGGCAGCTCCCACAGTCAGATCACGGCCTTAAAGGGCAGTGTTATATCTCTCCTTCACTCTCACGCTCTATCAATGTCACGATTCCTCAGCTTCCCCCTTCTTCACCCCTTAGAGGGGGGGAAGTATTTATAGGAAGAGGGGGGGTGAGGGCTCCCTCCCACATGTTTCCTCGCATGGCAATCCTCTCCTCCACCTCTCAAGTTCCCATTTTAGTCCATCCCCCTTCCCTTAGCCACGCTTTGGTTGGGGGAAGGTAATTAAAAAAATTTGCCATAAATCTATCGATTATCCTCTTGTCCTCCTCCTCCCAAGAGGAGGTTCACATGTAGATATGCGGGTTTTTTGAACCTTGGTCTCGTTTGGCCAGTGGAGAGTCATGATACGTCATGTACCGTCAGTAACTTCATTGCTGGCATTGTCATTTGCATGAGTCTCACGTGGCTAGTAATATTTTCCAACAGAAATATTACAGTACACTCTATCTCACACTTGATAGTGACCCATAGGCTGTTTATATAGCCTCTGCCAAGCTAGGGTTACGGTTTCCCTTGCCCCTAGGGCTATTCACACCCATCTGCCCTCATACTCCCTAGGCATTAGATTTCCTGGAGCTTCTTCATAGAACAAAATGTGCATAAAAATTAGAGCTTGTTCTCTATTGCTCAGAACCCAAATCTGATGGCTTCGTTGGCTCCGAAAGGGGGATAAGACCCTAGGATGCTTGGTTACGGATCTCCCAGATCACTCCTTCTTCTTCTTTCAATTCAATCTGTAGTTTTCAGCCTATTTACAGTGATCATGATGCACATAATTTTGTTAATCTGTCCCTTTTGTGAAAATCTCCTAATTGGCTGAAAAAGCAACTAGCTTTTTGCATGCCATCCTAATCTAGAAGCTTTTTTCTAACTTTTTCAGATTTTTACAATAAATAATATAAAAAATAGGCTAAAATTATCCAAAAATATAGTATTTTTGGATAATCCATGCAACTCACACTAGTACTAATGACTTAGATCACATTGACTCTCTAGATCAATAAAGAAGTCAGATGATGATGCATTCCTTACGTTTTCACACTGTGTCCTCATAACATCATGACATCCACCCCCTCTGAACCTGCACATCCTCCGATATGTGCCAAAATCCTAGTTGTCACCAGATTCTGAGTCCTCCTCCTTTTGCAACCATATCCTTTACTTCTTCATCTTCCATATCTTCCAGGCTAGCCCCTGTATCAAGACCACTATTTTCTTCAAATTTTGGCAACTCATAGGTAGTAGATTCCTGCCTTTTGAATAATTTGATTCTTTTCCCTGCTATTCGAAAGTTTTATGGTTGTCCCATCTAGCTCATTTAATGCATA
The DNA here is from genome assembly GCF_053477565.2 of Lygodium microphyllum. NCBI lineage: Eukaryota > Viridiplantae > Streptophyta > Polypodiopsida > Schizaeales > Lygodiaceae > Lygodium > Lygodium microphyllum. The sequence goes on along the minus strand of NC_141149.1, from coordinate 118,292,696 downwards.
AGTAGCATTATCAAACACATGTCTTACCACATCAAGATATATGCCTACAAATTTGATGTATGGTCAAAAACCTATCATGCAGATAGAAGAGATGATAGTCACATGGAGTGTGTTACCTTGGGAGGAGGAGTTGAATCGAGAGGAGTTGTTGGCCTTATGCGTTAGATAGTTGGAAAGAAAGTCAAAAGACATAGAGGCAGCAACTTCAAAGTTAAGGGCAGCAAGGATACAGAACAAGAAACAGTTTGACAAAAGACATAGACTGAGACCAAGAACCATACAAAATGGGGATTGGGTATTGGTTTATGATAGTAATTTAGATAGCCATCATAGTGCCATGCCTAAAGTTTCCAAAAGATGGTTTGGACTATGAGTTATTCTGTCAGCCCACAAAGCATAAGGGAGCAATCGTGGCCACTGTTTTACCTTCTCTCCACATGCTTTTACCAATGCCTTCACAATAGGTGGGTGACCTCTTTCACTTTTTCCATTTCCTTCAGGGTTATAGGCTGAAGTTAAAGCAAGCTTTATCCCCAACTGTGCAAAGAAATCATGAGCTTCGTCTGCATCCAACTCACCCCTATTTGCTGTAATTTTTCCCACACAGCCATACCGACAAAAGATCTCTTCTAAGAGAAAAGTACACACAACATTTGTTGTCTTAGTACATAAAGCTTTCCCTTCCACTTTATTAGTCAAGTCTTCATGAGCAAGCACAAGATTCCGCATTTGCCAAAGACATGTAGCATTGTGACCAAATCCATCACCCACTTAAAATGAAGAGACAATGGATATGTGGGTTGCAATCCATCCTGATGTCTCACAGATGAATACGTTTGACATCGTACATGTTTCCACAAAGTGAGTAACATCCTTATACATACCCTACCACCAATATCTTTCTTTGATCTTTGTAAAAGTACCCCAAACACCTCTATGACCAGCCCACAAGCTTTCATGAAATTCTTGCATTACTTTTACTTGTGAAGCTCTGTCACCCAAAACTCGCAATGGCATACCCTGTTTCTTTTTAGCATGTTTTCATAAGTATCCATCTTTTTAAAAAACCCATACGCTTTCCTCTTGATTTTCTTAAACTCCTCATCTAACCATTCATCTCTCTTTGTTAATGTACTGAGGTATTGACCAATTCTCCGCCACTCTCTTGTATATTTGTCTTCCAGAAACGCTTCTACACAAGATACAAAACATCTAAAGTGTCTTCTCTTTGTTGTCCAAGCTTCTGTTAATGCTATAGCAACACCTTGCATTGCTAAATTCACTCTTGCAACATCATTTTCAGCCCTAAGAAAGTCATCTTCTTCCTCCTCATTCATCATCCCATCTTCATTCTCATAACATGCTCGAGATAACATGTCTACCACTGGGTTATCTCTTCCTACAATATGTTGAAATTCACAATTTCAAGATTTGATGTATGCAATCCATCGGAGCATAGCAATGTGGAGAGTAGCACAACTAGTAATTATACCCAATACCGGCAAACAACCGGTCTCAATGACTACATGAGTACCCATAAAATACTCCTTATCACATTTAAGGGATGTCACAATTCCCCATACTTCTCTTTTAGCTTGTGGATATCTTCTCTGTCATTTAGTCAATACTTTAGCACCAAACAGAATTGTATATCTTTGTCCTTCCTCATCATCTTTCCCAATTGCCCATCCAATCTCGATTGGGCTTGTATCAATAGTAATAATGATAGGCTTTCCATGTGAATAGTCAGCCTTTCTCAATGTGGGAGCAAATTTTAAGAGTTGCTTCAATTTCTTCATTACTTTCTGATGCTTCCCTTCCCAATGAAATTTCTAACCTTTCCTTAGAAGCTGACAAAGAGCATCGGCTACATGTGCAAAGTGAGGAATCCATATCAAATAGAACACACATGCACCTAAGAATCTACGCACCTCTGATACATTCGTGCATACATCTTGCATTCTAGCAATCCCATCTATTTTTGCTGGTGATGGCCTTTGCCCATATGGCCCACACATATGCCTAACAATCAAAACCTCTTCAACTCCAAAGCCAGAATTTTGACCAGAAAGAGTTAAATGCACCTCTTCTAGATGTGTCAAAATGCTCTCACAATCCACAATATGGTCTGCAACAAATTGTCTACATCCACGAGCATTCATCTCTTCATTCTTTTCATCCAATTGCACACCCTTTGATTGGAACATCATCCAAGAAGGGCATAGTCAATTATGGTATAAAATCCCTGAGTACCCTATTCATTGCATTTGTCATGTGTGCCACTGAGTTTGTTGCACCTTGTGGGAGAGTATACATCCATACTAACCCCAAAGGAGTCTTCATGGTTGTGATGTCCTTGCTTTCAATTGCAAGTTGAAACTGATCATAACCCGAGTAAAGATCACCCAAAGAATAGATTGCTCTACCTGCAAAAGCCTCTACAAATTCATCAACCACAGGACCTGCACCCACATTTCTTATGGTCACTTTATTGATCGGTTTCATGTCTTGAATAAATCTTTTATGGATCAGCCTAAAGCTTTATGCAGTGTGTATCTCGATTTCTAGGATGATTAACACAAACAGTAAGAAATTGGACTGCTTTTCTCCCATCCATGCTTCTGACTCTTGCATAAGCAAAACCATCATCAAGCACCTTGGTTTCCATACACACACCTGTAATATAGGGTTGTCCCAAAACCACTGCATATGAGGAATTATCTTACACTAAAAATTGTTGCTCTTCCTGTACATCACCAATCGTCACTTTTACATTAGGATATGCAACATAGAGAACCCCTGAAGAATTATTTGCAGCCCTCATTTGCCAACTATGATCAGTGTCTACAGGCCATGCACCATTTTCATACAATCCCCACTCAATGACATTTATCTCAGACCCATAGTCAAGTAAAGAAACACAAGGAGTTTCACTTCCCCTATTTTCACTACTGTTTTAGTGGTAGCTCTAGCCCAATGATTTCTTGTGTGGTGACTTCAAGGAATAAATCCTAGATTCTCTTCTCCATATTGTTGCATTTGCCTTACTCCACCATGCATATTGCTACAAGACAATGCATTTTCAACCACTTTCTTCTCTTTTCCACATGCTATCCATTGATTAGTAGCATCCTTCATAGACAATCATGTACTTACTTCATGCTCATATTCAGCCGGAATACCCAACAAACTAGTTTCCTCTTCAAATTGCAGCAATGCACTAGTGGTATCACCAAGAAACTGACGTTTCCTTTTAATTATGTCAATGATCTCATCATGAAATTGTCACTTGGTAATGCCAAGCACCTCTCCAAAGGTAAATTCCACTCGACTGTTTAAGATCCGTTCTTCAAGAACCTTCTTAAGATCTGTTGCTGTCTCAATGTCAAATTGCAACTTATATCCTGGCTGCTTGCCCCTCTTTTTGCCCTCTTGTTTGTTATCCTGTTTTTGCTCCTGTGAGACTGACCTCTTCCATAACATACTTGGGAGGTGGATGATTTGTAGCTTTAGACTGATCCACACTTCTTCTTGTCATTCTTTTAGATGTCCATGCGATATCTTCATCTCTTTTTCGTTTGTCTTCCACAAGTACATCCATGTTTTGTACCTTTGCTAAATATGCATACACTGAATATGGATCTACCGGTGATTCCCAACTAGTTATGCCACGAATGTCTTGCCCTGCATGAGACATTTCACTATCAGTGACCTTTCTCTTTTCAGCTGCATGTAAAGCATGTGTTCACATTTCAGCCTTTGGATGACCATGCATTCTATCCAACTGTAGACCAAAAGTAGAAGCATATACCGACACATAAGCATTTCGGACAGCCAAGTCTTCCAACAACTTCTGCATACCTCCCTTTCCAAAATTCAAAGCAAGAGTAAATCCCGTTTCTTGTGCATGGATCTTGCCATCTTTCCAAAAGATAAGATGTCATGCCAAGGCCTCCTGATAGGCAGCACAATACTTTCTCTCGTGCTGCAAACTGTCACACCACATACATCTTTTTCCAGGCTTAGGGGCTATTGTCCATCCCCTTTCCTCTTATCCTTTTTCGTCCAATTTTGCAACCTTCAATTGAAGATCCTGCATACTTTTGACCAATTCATCTAAGACATCTTCCCTAATAGAGGGAACAATAGCAAGTACAACCATAGGGTTAGCCACAGAAGTAGGTGGCTTACTGGATACATCAACTGTCTTGCCCATAATAGTGGGCAAGCTAGAGACATGCAATCTTTCTCTTCTTCTATGCTTCTTCACAAGTGTAGTAACAGCTTCCTTGATATGTCTCTACTTTGTTTTCAAACTTGTCTTTGTAGTCTGATCCTCCAGCAAATCATCAAGCTTCTCTTGAAGCTCAGGATCAGCTGCCTGTAGAAACATCTCAATTTTCTGACTTACAAGAGCTTGTTGCTCTGCAAGATCCAACTGCTCAAATCGACTTTCAAATTCTCTTAACAATTCCGTAGCCACAAGACCCTTATTGGGTTGTAAAACCAACTCTTGAAAAGTCTTGTGCGTAATCAAACTAGTGTCCTCAATGTAAAATTCTTCCCTGAGTGTCTTCTTGAAGGCTACCCAGTCTGCATCCTGCAAGTATAATTCAGTAATCCATGCTTTCAGTTCATGAACAATAACACATACAAAATACTGGTTCCATGTAGATTGAGCCACCCCAAATAATTCCATCTTCTGATCATAGGTATATACATATGTAGATACATTCCTGCCATTGAATAACTTCACCTCATGCTCAACTGCTTACAAAGCATTTATCACAACACTTTTTGTTTGAGCTAAAGCGTGCATAACCTGTTGTTGTTGTTATATCTACATAAGCATATTCATATTTTGCACCAATTGTTGCAAAACATCACTTGGAGAATGTATTCAGAGATTCTTCCATCTTGTCTTTCCTTATTCTGACGACCTTTCACATCGGGTTCACCAATGTCGAAGGGGTTTTTGTCGAAAGATCAAATCCACCGAGGATCAGAAGTAGAAGGAAGTAGAGATAGGAGATGGAAGAGAAGATAGAGAATACCCAAGTGGTAAACACTACAAAGACAAATCACAATGAACTGAATTAATATGTATTGAAAGAACCTGGAATCTTTGCACTACTCAGAAGCAATCTCCAGGCATTAGATCTCCTGGAGCTTCTTTGTAGAACAAACCGGCCATAAAAATTACAGCTTGGAACCCAAATCTGATGGCTTCGTTGGCTCCAAAAGGGGGGTGAAACCTCAGGATGCCTTGTTATGGATGTCCCAAATCACTCCTTCTTCTTCTTCTTTCAGCTCAATCTACAGTTTTCAGCTTTTTTACAGCGATCACGACGCGTTCGATTTCGTCAATCTGTCCCTTTTGTGAAAATCCCCTAATTGGCTGAAAAAGCAACTAGTTTTTTTTATGGGACCTAAAATGGGCCGGCACTGGCTATGGCACTAGGCGGACCTCATGCTCATGACACACAAACACCCTCATGACCTCGCGGACCAGGAGCGGCAATCTAATGCCAAAGGACAAACTGCCCTAAAGCTTAATCTATTGCGTTTATAGTTTATAGTCCAATGTTTCCCTTAAACTCCTCAGAGGGAGATCTCAAAGTACATAGGCATAAAGCCTCGTCACACGCACATAGGGAGGCACTCCACCGACTAATAATCGGAGCCCCACTGTAGCTCTCCTACATCGCAGGGATTGGCCCTTTGATGCACTGCTAGACATTTAGCACAAACGAGCACAAACTCCTCTCAAGATATTAATATTTTACGTTCCAGGATGTACCATTCCTCACTACACTTTCCCCTTAGGACCCAACGACTAACCTACAGCTTAGGACATCCTCTCACGCTCATCGTTGGTCCCACCCTAAGGAAGACAGGTGACATGCATCCAGGAGGTTTTTCTGATACCTTTTATTATGCTTAATGCAAATTTTGTATGGCTATGTGCTCAGACAAAAGAAAAAAAATTACCATCGTGCATAGTGCATAAAGCATTCTTTTCCATAAATTTCACGCGTTGAAAGGAGGCGCCGAGCCATATACTCATGCTACCATCCTCTCTTTATTTAAACCGTTTCCTATATGCCAAGTACAATGCATAAATCAAATCTTTTCTTTATCTTTCAGCGTTTCAGCCCCTCTTCATCCAACTCTTAGCATTTTGTATCATTGATCGGTTAGATAGGGTTTCTATGCATTTCTCCATTTTAAAAGAACGATAAATACACACAAAACATAGAAAAGGGATAAACCGAGGCCAACCTCATGCCTTGCTATCGTTATACATTACACAAACATAGATATAATTTTCCCTAATTTTCCTCAGCCCGTTTTCTATTTTTTCCTATTTTTAAACCCATTTTTTCTATTTTTGGGCATTTTCTCCTATTTTTCTTTAATAAATAATGACTGAAAATGAAAATTGATTGTGGGCTATGGCCCTTAGGTTCACTGATAGAAAAAACTCAGATTTAGTTGGTGTGACATATCATATTTCTCATTTATATAGCAAAACCCCCAATTTTACCCTTAAAACGCGTGTTTTTCATGTATTTTGACACTAATTCCGGCCATGTAGCCTTATATTTTTTGATTTTCAGGTTGTAAACAGTTGAAATTCATGGCAAACAATATCATAATGAACTTTCATCCCATATGAACAAGGTTTCATAAAGCAAATAGCATAAAAATATCATTTTTCTTTATAAAAATAGCATTACCGCTTATTTTCAGGTCTCCGTTTCTTGGTCTTGATTACGGGACTGATTTTTAGTATGCATTTAATGCTCAGCATCTTCAAGAACATCACTCTTCATGTCTTCATCCATCCGGAAGCAATCCGCTCTCATCCGGACAAGCTTTCCTCCACCATTCTTCATTGTCTTCATCCACACAAGAACAGCCCCTTAAGGGAGAAAGAGGGAGAGAGAAAGACTAGATCTGGTTCTTCTCATTCCCACAGCCATTTCACGGGCGAAGATAGGCGATAAGATCGGCCAAGAGGGAGAAGATCAGCCCCAAGATCGGTTGTATGGGGTACTCACAACCTGCCATCTCCATCTCCATCCATGGAGGCGCAAAATGGAGCGTGAAGATGGCGCCTTCATCCCTCATTCTCTCTCCACGTTTTTTCACCTTGTATGCTTAAAATTTTGAAGGGGGGGTCCAAACTCAAAAGGCATGCCCAATTTTGGCCTCCCAAGTGTCCACCTTTTCATATCTTGACCATTTTGTGGCCATTTCCCCATCATGGCTCCGATTCAAGCTCTGAAAAATCCTGGGTGTCCGGCTTGACATCCCGCATTTGTTAGCAACTCCTGAAAATCTGCATGGCAGTCTAAAAAATTATGAAAAATCAATAAGTGTCGCTCAGGCGCCTTTAAAGCACTTGATGCTTAAAATCGTCCCAGCTGGAGTTGTCGCCTTCGACGTTGAATATTTTCCCCTTGATATTCGTAATTTTTGGCTATTTTTGAGCACTTCTTGGCATCAAAACTCCGCTCTCATTGGCGACCACGGGATAGGGTGACTCAGCCCGTCGAATCCCACAACAGATCTGCACAAAACAACCAAAGGAAGTATCAAGGTGATACAAAATAGATATATACTAAACATAGCATAGTGCTCACCCTACCCCCTGACAAAACCAAGGCATGACATCCACAAGGAGTAGGCCTAGCATAATCCGATAGAAGGTCCGAAGCTAGTCACTATAACCAACTACTCCAACATGGCCAAACTAAAAAGAACTATCAAAGAGGTTGCTCTAAGTGGTGGTCTGAACTACCTACCTAACTAAGGACAACACAACCAAGAGCTCCTACTAGGCGAGGACTCCTATAGCCTGATCAAGAAGTACTTTCTTATAGCACATTTCTTCTTTTAGGTTTTTATTTTCCATACTCGGGCATGTAAAAAGGAGGGAGCTGAGCATAGTGACCTAAGGAGAACAGGGCATCGGCCTCAGGACCTGTCTCGGTACCCAAGAACCTACCAAGCCCTCGCAAGGCGACACTTAATCCTTTTCTGTTGCTCACTTTTATTTTCGCTCCAACCTTCCTTACTTTCTTCTTTTCCAGCAAGATGCCACCCCTAGGAAGACAAGGCATCGACCCCGGGTCTGACTCGTCCCCAAGAACCTACCAGGCCTTCGCAAGGCGATGATCAACTGCTCATAAATTTTCGTTTCTTTTCTTTTCTATTTTTATAGGGGTTAGAACCCCTTTTTACACACCTTTGTAGATAGTTATTTTCTTTTAGGATATTCAGGGTTCCTTTTCCTCTATCATCATTATTTTCCCTCTGGCAAGCTTCTCTAACTGCCTCACAACTAACAAGAACTCCTAGAATGGTTGCCTAGCAGGCTAGCAGAACAGGGTCACTCGGACGCCCTTCTAAAACAGGTCTCTCAATGCCTGGTAATGTCTTTACAGGAGGCAACCACTACTCAGACCTCCCTCAAACATACTTAACCTAAACCTCGGGACTTCATGCCTTGGACTCCGGTCCCCAATAAGAAAAGAAAAATCCCTGAACAAGTACACAAACACATATAGCATAAAAACACGTTACTCGTAAAGAAGAGATATCACCTGGATAGGGCCACGAGAAGCGTCCATGCAATGAAAGGCTCCTTCCAAGCTCTTCTTCAAACCTTTCTAGCACATAACTAAAATAAGAAACCATTAACCACACCTGTACTAAACAGACAACTGGCCCTCTTGGCCTAATGAAATAAAACACTTCACTACAAAAAACTAATCGGCCCTCTTGGGCTAACGAAATCTGGACGTAGTATCCAAAGCAGCTAGCCTTCCTAGCTTAAAACTAGATAGGTCATTTTAGTCCACGTAATACTGATGTCCTTGGCATATACATCACACCCTCTCAGACTACCCAGGGTGCCAAAGATAGCATATCATAGGTCGACTAGCCCCATGCTACTCATGTGAGTTAGCTAAAAGCTTGATCTTGTATGGTTTCTTTTATAAAAACTCTGGGTTTTGTAGAGCTACAAGTCCAAGCCTTTCCACAAATAACTCATCAATAAGACCGATCCCTTATTGGGCACTATGAGCTGAATGAACGGCCTCAGTGGGCTTGCATGTCCTACATTTATTGTAATCCGAATAAACATGTCGTTCAAGCGGCTGAGTGGCTTCTTTGGCAGAAATAATCATAGCTTTGTACTCATTCGAACCTCCCCTATTTGGGTTTTCACATAAATCAGTGTTGCAACCCAAACTAGGTAGAGCTTCAAGCCTAGGCACATTACATGGGTGTATCCCAAGGTAGTGCATATTGTTAGATGTATATCCAATCTTATCCTCTTGGGGATTCGACAAAATATATCCAGATGGGATCCTTGGCCTTGCATTCGACACTCCTGCCATACTTTTGGAGATTTTGGGTCTCCAAACCCATCTCACATTTCCCTTAATATTCTTGCATTCCCTCAATTTGCTGCACTGTTCTAACGAACTCAATGCAAACTTATCCCTATGGCCAAATGGCCTCACATCCTTATGACCTTTGTGAAGCATAGGTGGACTTTTAGCATAAAGATATTTTTACTTGTTTACGTCCATACTGTAAATTTTTTTCCATAAGAACCATGCTTTCACTGAAGAGAATAACATCCACCCGGAAGCATGATTTCGACACCAAAGGTTTCTCAAGAGCCTTACTAGCAAAAAAATTAGAACCACACACAGAATGCTTATCAACACTCATAGGCCCATTGGTTCTATCCATATTGCCATCACAACTATCTTTCGTGGAAGTGTTGCAAGCCCTAATGGGACTTACATGGCTTGGAACCTTTTCACTGAGAGACATGTCATTACTACTCATAGGATGGCTATTTTCTGCTTTGAGATTTTGGCCACCAAGGTTCCCCTCATAGGCTGCCTTGGTACCAACAAGTGAGCTGTCTTCTTGTAGAAATGGTTGGAAGCTAGGATGCACTTGTACTGAGCAGGGAAAACTCCAAAAGTTTTCCCAACATCTCTGCATATGACCCTCATAATCAATGGCATACATTTTTGCTTCCCTTAACGACTTAGGATTCCACAGTCCCACTTGGATTTGCGTATTAATCTCTAGGCCATTCAGCAAGAGCTCACATAGCACATCATCTGGTAGTGCACTGGCTCTTCTTGGCCAAAGCCTAAGAGTCCTATCAAAGGCTCTAGTATACTCTTTAATAGAAGGATAAGACTCCTATCTAAACTGCATAAGCCGCCCTAAGACCTGAATCATAGGGAGATTCTTTTCATACTCATCTAGAAATCTATCACAAGACTCCTCAAATGATTTGATCAACCCTCTTGGGAGGCTCCAGTACCATTTCCTTGCCTCTCCCCTTAGGGTACTTGGGAATATAAGCATCTGATGTATATCATCGAACCCACTTGCAATGCAAGTTAGGTCATATTCTCTTAAATGAATCATCGGATCCTCATTTGGCAACCCATAAAACACTAGGAGATCCCTATAAAGAGGAGGACATTTAGTCCTCCCTTTTGGGATCAACATCGGGTCATTAAAATCTTCATATTCATCATGATGTGGGTCCAGCCTCTTAGGATCTTTAACCTCTTCCATCCCCACCCTTTCCGGTGTGGGGAGGTTAATATCCTCATTGACATCCCTTTCTGCCAACTCATTGAGTGGTTTAGGGAGTCCTATAAATTTCAACATGTCCTTTTGATCCCCTCTTAGAGGGTCTTCCATACCTTTCCCTTTAAAAGGAAAGTCCATAACGGGTTTATATAAGAGCTTTTGGTCTTTATCTAAAGCAGATTTATCATTAGCACTTCTTAAAACTTGGGAACCATTCCTTTTAAGCAATGGTTTTCCCTTGATAGCTAGGGCTTCTAACATCCTTGTGATGCCTACTATGTCGTCATGGTGGCCCATTACACGAGATGTTTCAACCACAAGCATATTCCATCATATATCCACACTTTCCCATGGCATTATGGCTTTAGCATGATGACTTGTTGATGCCACAACTACCATAGTTTCCAACATGCTTGTTTCATGCTCTCTAGGTTGATGGATGGTTAAACATGATTTCTCTTGGGTCGAGACCACACCAAGGCGAACCTCGGCCCATGCATCGTTTTAGAGGATGGGGTAACCACTAATGGGCTACTCTTTTCATCACATAAATTATCTTCTACAGAGGACTCATGCTCTACATAACTAACTAAGTTCATTAGTAAGTTTTGTATGGGGAAAGCCAAGTTTTTCCATCCTTGAACAAACCCCATTTTATGGATAATTTAGGGTCCCTTGAAACCCTAGATTCGAAAATCGCCACTTATAGGCAGCTCCCGGCAAACGCACCACTGATAGGACCTGAAATGGGCCGGCACTGGCTATGGCACTAGGCGGACCTCATGCTCATGACACACAAACACCCTCACGGCCTCGCAGACCAGGAGCGTCAATCTAATGCCAAAGGACAAACTGCCTTAAAGCTTAATCTATTGCGTTTATAGTTTATAGTCTAATGTTTCCCGTAAACTCCTCAAAGGGAGATCCCAAAGTACATAGGCATAACGCCTCGTCACACGCACATAGGGAGGCACTCTACCGACTAATAGTCGGAGCCCCACTGCAGCTCTCCTACATCGCAGGGATTGGCCCTTTGATGCGCGGCTAGACATTTAGCACAAACGAGCACAAACTCCTCTCAAGGTACCAATATTATATGTTCCAGGATGTACCATTCCTCACTACACTTTCCCCTTAGGACCCAACGACTAACCTACAGCTTAGGACATCCTCTCACGCTCATCGTTGGCACAACTTAAGGAAGACATGTGCCATGCATCCAGGAGGTTTTTCTGATACCTTTTAATTATTATGCTTAATGCAAATCGTGTATGGCTATGCGCTCAGAAAAAAGAAAAAAAATCAGCATCGTGCATAGTGCATAAAGCATTCTTTTCCATAAATTTCACTAGCGCATACTGCGTTGAAAGGATGCATCGAGCCATATACTCATGCTACCATCCTCTCTTTATTTAAACCGTTTCCTATATGCCAAGTACAATGCATAAATCAAATATTTTCTTTATCTTTCAGCGTTTCAGTCCCTCTTCATCCAACTCTTAGCATTTTGTATCATTGATCGGTTAGATAGGGTTTCTATGCATTTCTCCATTTTAAAAGAATGATAAATACACACAAAACATAGAAAAGGGGACAAACCGAGGCCAACCTCATGCTTTGCCATCGTTATACATTGCACAAACATAGATATAATTCTCCCTAATTTTCCTCAGTCCGTTTTCTATTTTTTCCTATTTTTAAACCCATTTTTCTCATTTTTAGGCATTTTTTCTATTTGTCTTTAATAAATAATGACTGAAAATAAAAATTGATTGTGGGTTGTGGCCCTTAGGTTCATTTTTGATAGAAAAAACTCAGATTTAGTTGGTGTGACATATCATATTTCTCATTTATATAGCAAAACCCCCAATTTTACCCTTAAAACGCGTGTTTTTCATGTATTTTGACACTAATTCCGGCCATGTAGCATTATATTTTCTGATTTTCAAGTTGTGAACAGTTGAAATTCATGGCAAACAATATCATAATGAACTTTCATCCCATATGAACAAGGTTTCATAAAGTAAATAGCATAAAAAGATCATTTTTCTTTATAAAAATAGCATTACCACTTATTTTCAGGTCTCCGTTTCTTGGTCTTGATTACAGGAATGATTTCCAACATGCATTTAATGCTCAACATCTTCAAGAATAGCACTCTTCATGTCTTCATCCATCCGGAAGCAATCCGGTCTCATCCGGACAAGCTTTCCTCCACCATCCTTCATTGTCTTCATCCACACAAGAACAGCCCCTTAAGGGAGAGAGAGGGAGGAGAGAGAAAGACTAGATCTGGTTGTTCACATTCCCACAGCCATTTCACAAGCGAAGACAGGCGATAAGATCAGCCAAGTGGGAGAAGATCAGCCCCAAGATCGGTTGTATGGGGTACTCACAACCTGCCATCTCCATCTCCATCCATGGAGGCGCAAAAATGGGGCGTGAAGATGGCGCCTTCATCCCTCATTCTCTCTCCACATTTTTTCACCTTGTATGCTTAAAATTTTTTTGGGGGGGGGGGGGGCATCCAAACTCAAAAGGCATGCCCAATTTTGGCCTCCCAAGTGTCCATCTTTTCATATCTTGACCATTTTGTGGCCATTTCCCCGTCCTGGCTCCGATTCGAGCTCTGAAAAATCCTGGGTGTCCGGCTTAACATCCCGCATTGGCTGGCAACTCTTGAAAACCCGCACGGCAGTCTGAAAAATTATCAAAAATCAGCAAGTGTTGCTCGGGCGCCTTTAAAGCACTTGATGCTTAAAATCGTCCTAGTTGGAGCCGCCGCCTTCGACGTTGAATATTTTTCCCTTGATATTCGTAATTTTTGGCTATTTTTTAGCACTTCTTGGCATCAAAACTCCGCTCTCATTTTTGCATGCCATCCTAATCTAGAAGTTTTTTTCTAACTTTTTTGGATTTTTACAATAAATAATATCAAAAATAGGCTAAAATTATCCAAAAATCTAGTATTTTTGGATAATCCATGCAACTCATACTAGTACTAATGGCTCAGATCACATTGACTCTCTAGATCAATAAAGAAGTCGAATGATGATGCATTCCATACTTTTTCACACTGTGTTCTCATAACATCATGACAGCGCTTCCGTGTAGGGTTGGAGAGAGAGAGAGAGAGAGAGAGAGAGAGAGAGAGAGAGAGAGAGAGAGAGAGAGAGAGAGAGAGAGAGAGAGAGAGAGAGAGAGAGAGAGAGAGAGAGAGAAAGAGAGAGACTCATTTCAGTAGAGCTTCGTCACATCAATAGCAGTAGTAGAGAGACTTCTCCATGGGTCATTGTGTGTTTCCTATGTGATGCTCTACCCCTGTTTATATAGTAGTGAGAGAGGGGGGGTAACGAGAGGGCACCTGCTTTTTGGCATTTTCGGTGACATCATCGATGACAAGATTTCGTTTTTTTCTGCCCCAGAACTTGTTTGGATCATAACTTCATCATATGAACTCCAAATATAGACGTTCGTATACTTAAAATGATCGGAACACATATGGTCAACAAGCCAACATGAGCAAAATTGTGAAAATATACAAAAATAGAGAAAAATAGCAATTTTCATAAATCACATTATTTTTATCTATCTTTTATCTTGGACGACTTATTCCCTTTAAAATAAGTAAGTATATATTTGAATCCATATAAAATAGAAATTAAGTTATTTAAACATAATATTAGAGTTTTCAGACTATTCTAGTAAACCAATCCTGCTTCCTGTAAATCCTGTAGAGATTCTACATTTTTTTTTCTATGTGTGGATCTATAATACCACACATATGCACCTTAAAATAAACTAAGTAATGGGGATATTACAAGCAAGGATTCTCCAATCTTGCATTACTTTTCTTCATTTTCAATAGTACCACATCCTCCATTTTTAGCCTCTATTGGTGTTTGTTGATGGTAGTTTTCCCCAGTTACGCATGAAAAACATGAAGCTCTCAAGAAAACACGAAGGAAACAAGGATCTTACTAGAAGAAAATCTATTTTGAATTCATTAATATGCTCATTTTCATTCTTTATGTAACCACAATAGGAAAAAGAATACTAGGTGGCACAATAAATCTTCACAAGTCTTCACGCAACATCATAACAAGAATCTCTAACAGCTTTATCTTCAATAAAATTAATCACATTCTTCATATTCTTCTTAGAATCCATCAAAGAACAAAAAAAAAAGAATGCTCCACTTTGAATGGAATTTCATTACATAGTATTCATCTTCAATGTCTTCATAGTCTCTCATATAGATACAATGTTTATTAGGATACAAATGACTATCTCTCACACTTGATCTCTCTCACACATATCCTCACTCAATAGTATAGTGGAATTACAATCAATAATATTCGATAATCCTCTCTTGTAGTGGATACCCTTCCCAAGAGGTACATCTGATATGAAGAGTCACCAAAGCCACTATAGTATCTTTGAGAGCTCTTTACTGTCACTGCCACTGTAGTCTTTGCTTCAAGTCTTCTCAGCTACTTCTTCTACTTCTTCAAGCTATTTTGAGCTTATATTATTCCTCTTCCAAGATTTAAAAAATTCCCAAAATAAACATTTGTCCCATAGAACATTCATAGAGCAAAGAGAACAAAAACATAATAGAGATAGAGACTCTATAGAAGCTCAACAGAGGGTCAACAGAAAGCATAAAAACCATACAGCTTCAACCAAAACCACTTCAAAGCATCCAAAACCATTCAACAAACTCTCAATTAATCCTCAAAAGACTTATTCACCATCTCAATCTCACCAATAGAAAGAAAACTAATTAAAAAAGAGGCATAATAAATCATAACAAAACTAAATAGACTCATCTCAAAATTTATCAAAATATCAAATCTCAACCAAAACCCATCATGACTCTCCCAAACATACTCACACTATCCCAAAACACTTCTAAAGTCATCCAAATTCAATAAATGCACCCTTATTTCAACCAAAAACCATCCAAAAATCAACAAAAAATATCTAATAATATAGTCATTTTAGCACTCAACATTTCCACGTCTTGGATCAAATTATTAGTAGGTAAACTATCATAGGCCATGCGCATCATGACATCCTACTAGACGAAAAACATAAGCATGTAGCCAAACCGATTATTGCCTTCTACATCATATGTGGTATCAAAAGTTTATGTAGCCAACATAATGTATTTACATCAAACATCATGTGTACAATTGTATCTTGCTCCAAGAGATCCTTAGAATCACTTGGACTATAAAGTTAACCCATAACACCTTTGAAGCATACCATGGCCTATAGTTCCACCTAGATCATAAAGTAGCATCAAGTACTCCCACATCACTTTTGCTATCTACTCAAATGATTTTGGTTCACAAAGCATAGTTACATTGGCTCCATCATCTCCATGTCATATATCTCTTTGTTTTGGAACTAGGGAATTAGCTTAAAAAGTATATATTTGGTGTAAAAAATCTTCTAGGGCTGCATCCAATAGATACATAGGTATAAATTCAACATCATCCTCCTCTTGCAATCCTAAGTCACTTTTTGAGTCATCATGTTGCTACAAACCCTTATCATATATACCACAAAACCCTCTAAATTTTCTTCATTCTCCAAAGAAACCTCATCACATGTACCAAGTATATTTGCCATATGTTCTACAAAAAACTCATTAATCGTATTACCTTCATTCAAGGATTTTGGGTCCTTTGTAGCATTGTTTTGAATAGGCATAAGTAGTGACACCTTCTCAATTCATACTATGCACTCCTCCCATATATCAGGTTGAATAATTATATCTTCAATCAACACATTTGTATAATCAATCAAAGCATCTATGTCATCAACAACCTTAGTCAATGCATCATCAACACCCTCAATCAGTATATCCATATCATCTGATGCTGCATCCATATCATCAAAACCATTTCTATATATTATAGTAACCTCAATCAAAACATCTATAGATAACACATATGTAGTATCAAACAACATATTAGATAATACATTTCCATTTTCAACACCTTGAACATCATCCAAAGAAGCAATTAAGTTCATCCCACACAATCTTTATCACACGAGACCAAAGTCATTTATTCATGCTAGACTTGCATTCTCTTCCAAAATCCATCTTTGTGACATGTTCACTCTGTAGATAACAAGTTATAGCTTTAATAGCAACAAATGCATGCTTTATAGATATATCTTCTACTAGCTTTCTCATATCACATTTCACATTTCCCAAATGTAACATGCCTACTCCTCAAATCGCGGGACACGTCTTAACAGTCCATCGAGAGATATATCTAGAAGACACCACCCGGCACTCGCAAGGAATGACACGGGGTTTGCCAACTAGGGTCTCTCGAGTCTGTCTCGCAACGAAACTTATCCGGCCGTTCCCATCAGGATCGACCTGAAGTCTAACTTTTCCTAATATTTCTCGTTAACATTTCCTTTGAGGAAAGCTCTTGGCTAACCGAGACCACCCTTCCGTAGAATAGACCCATCGGTCCATCCACCACGCTTCCCTCGGGGTTGTTTTAGTTATCTAATTACCTACCACATTATGTTTGACATATAAAGGCAACTTCCTTAATTAACCCATTAATCACAAGTTCCTTTATGTAATTTAGGCCATAGACATGAAGACAAGATAAAACAAGATCAAACACTTCCTTAACTTATCTATGGATTAATGTGTGTCTCCTGCCCATACAAGAGAATTAAGTGCTCCTTTCTGCCTCCGCAGAAAAATCCTTCCATCTTTCGGCAATAAAGCCCGAAGGTTTATCCTTCCAATATTCTGCCTTGTAACTAGTATCAAGGCCTCAAGATCCCATCTCGAGTCACGTAGAACACTTGTGTAGGGCCCGGAGGCATTGGGATTTATGGTCAGAGCCCCCATTGGCACCCAAGCATCCTCCTACGCCAAGTGATTTCCACAGAGAGACCTCTCATGGCCGGTTCGGTCCACATTCCCGGTGTAGATTCATAACCCCCTTGGTTAGGGTTTGGCAGTACGCAGGAGGTAGCTAGCGCCATCCTTCCTTAATTATCCCTTTAGAAAATCAACCACAGCTGAAGCACCCACCTTAAAAACAATCACTAGGGAAAACATCCCTTTTGCTTCCATGGCAATCAGTCATCTCAGACCCAGCCATGCAATCATCAAACACACCCCACTTGGGTTAACATCCAAAACCACATTAACAAACAATTGAATGCACAACCTCTTGCTTCAAGGCATTGCAATCCCATTGCATGCACAATCAGAATTTAACTTGGATGTATCAAAACACTTGTTCGAGGGATTTACAACCTTTTCAAACAACCAAGCATAACTTGGGTCAACAATCCATCTTTAACAAGACCAACCTTCGTTAAAACCATTTCAATAGTTCTGAGCAACATGCTTAGCATGAATCAACTACCCTAAAGTTCGCTCTCCCCCTTGGGTTAGGGCATTGCAGGGTCAATTTAACAAGTTCCTTCTAGGTCCTTTTGTCTTGCGTGGCCCTCGACGGTTGCGACTTACTTGACAATCTGTCCAGTTCATTGAGTTTCACAACCATAGAGCCTTTGATGGACAACCTTTTGTTAGAAAAGAAATGACTAAGTCCTTGGAGTTGGGTTCTTAAGTTTTCAAGGTATGGCAATAAACCATCCTTGTTGGACATCAACTTTAAGTAAATGCAACATCTTCTAACCTTCCATCTTTGAGTGTGATACTATGCAGAATTTTTCTAGTCACATTCACTCCTCATGCACTTGGAGCATACCAATGCGATAGCCACTCTTATCACCTTTCCACTCTATTAGCCCCATTAAAGTGATATGCAATGAGAAGTTCATGCATTGATAACCTCTAGACCCTAGTGTATCCACCTTGTGTGGGAGTTTGCAAAGGTAAACATATATCACAACAACTATTGTGTCGTAGGAAATTTCTTAAGTATGTATTAGATTCCTAAATGGATACATCATAGTGTAGGACAACTTAGATGTTTAAGAGAGTAGTTTTGATATTGGTTATAAACTTATTTAGGATGCAACCTATGTCATAACCTCAACTGAACATTATATGACTCGTACTAAGCCTTAATAAGTTTGCATCCTATGTGGGAATAGATTAGAAATTCCTTTCATTTCATGTGATAAATCATGCTTATAGATTGAATTATGCGTACAATGGAAGACAGAAGTTCCTTTCGAGTTTTACGGGTCACCTGGATATGGAGAGAGGGTGACGAGATGTTATGGTTCGTTGCGACTCCACTGGCATTTCTATCTTCGACCGCAACTTTCACGCTACTACTCTTAGTAGCTCTCTCTTTGGAGCCATCTTGCATACACGATCCTTCACCCTGGGTCCTTGATGTGGTGGCTTTGTTCAAGGGCGGCTCGCAAGTGGTCACCAAACCGATGAGGGAGATGAAAGTCCGATAGTGTTCATGACTTTGAAAATCGCCTTGGCTAGAGATAATCTCTAACTTTCACCTCTCTCTCTCTCTCTCTCTCTCTCTCTCTCTCTCTCTCTATCAGCATGATAGTCTGATTCTATCTCCCACTAACTATATCTCCCTTCCCCTATCATAATAATCTCTCTCTCTCACTCTCCCTTCTCTCTCTCCTTCTCTTCTTCTCTCTCACTTCTTCTCTTCTTCTCTCCCTCTCCTCTTCCTCTTCTTCTTCTTTTCTCTTTTTCTCCTACTCTCTCTTCTTCTTCTCTTTCTCCTTCTCTTCTTCTCTCCTCCTCTTTCCCTTCTCTCTCTCCTTCCCTTTTTCTCTCCCTCTTCTCTTCTCTCTCCCACTCCTTCTTCTTCTCTCCTTCTCCTTCTCTCCCTCTTCTCTTCCTTCTTCTCTTCGCCTTCTTTTCTTCTCCTTCTCTTTTTCTCCTTCTCTTCTCCCTCTTCTTCTCCTTCCCTTCCCCTTCTCTCTCTTTCCCTCTTTCTTCCCTTCTCTCTTTCTCTCCTTCTCTTCTTCCCTCTCTCTCCCTCCTTCCCCTTCTCTCCTTCTCCTTCTTCACATTGTCTACAGGGGCCCGCAGTCGTCAACCCAATGAGGAGGGGGGAGAATGTGGAGTACTCTAACGGCAGCCCCAGGGGGCGCTGTGGCCACCTGATGATCGAGGAGGGGACGTACTGGCGGAAGCCTAGGCTGCTGCTACCGGACGGAGGGTGACGTATCACAAGGGGGAACTTCTGTCTGGGGGCACTGGAGGGGGGGCCACTGCTTCTACGTCAGGGGGTCATTGTGTTGCCACACGGAGGGAAGAGCTCCCTGCTGCCAATGTAGGAGGGGAGTGCTTTATAGGTGGAGGGGGAGGTGGCAAGGCGGTGCCACCTACCACCTGGGCTGCATGCCCCCCCTTTCCCCACTTCACTCCCTCTCTCTCTCCCCGACGTACTGTCGGGGGGGGGGGGAGGGAGAGGGAAAAAAATTGAAAAAAAAAAACAAAAGGGGGGGCCCAGGGGGAATGTTACACCAAAATAAGTACCAAGTGGCAATCCAATTTCTTGCAAGTGGATCTTACCAAATTTAAAGAAAATATAATCTTTTCTCAATGCATCCTTGTAGGTATCATAGTCTTTTTGGGCATGTTCTATGTTGTCACATCAAATACATCTATAAACAATCCCTTCTTGATTTTGAGTAATTTATCTAGAAAATCCTAAAGCTCACAATTTTTCCTCTAACTTTGTAAACTTTAGTTGCAAATATCACAATCCTTTTGCTAATTCTTCTATCATGTCATTCTTATTTGGAGATATAGTGACACCTAGCTATTTACTTGCTCTATCTTATTTTGAATTGGAGCAATCCCTACAATAACCATCTCGACTCGTCTACATCTTTCCAATTAGTTTTTATCCCTTGTTCGATATTGTCATCTTCCAAAAGCTTCTCAAATCTTGATTGTAGTGAAGAGTATGTTTCTTGAGGAAACAATTCATTTTTCTCCATCTTAAGAGTCAACTGCTCTATTCTATCCAATTGTGCTTATCTACACTCAAATTCTCATAACAAAGTATTAACTCATTTGATCTGCAAAAACTCCAATCAATTCTATTTTCTTTGCATGAATATCTAGATATTTAGATATATCTGGCCCTTCAAATCAATTTGTCTCACTAATAATTGAATAGAGTGCATCTCTCATTGCTTTCTCATGTTTACATATTTGATATATCTACATAGTCTATCTCAAATTTATCCTCATACAACATCTACATCTAAAGCACCTCCCATGATGTTGAACTCTCGCCTTAGCTTTCTCAGGTCATCAAAAAGATGTTGAGAAACTTTGCATGCCCGGCCAAGAAGACATTGGATCTCAAAGTATGAGAGTTTTATGTAGAAAGAGAGATTTTCACAATTTGGAAAAGAGAAAAGTAGGCAAATACATTGAAGCATGTATGTAACATTCTTGACATCCATAAAAGAGCATACATCTAACAAAAATAAACATATATTTTAGTTTTGAAAGCTTATGAAAAATAAAAACTAAGCTATGATCAACCCTACTTGATTATGAATAGCCCATAGTCTTTGCGGACAATCATGTTTGTTTCTATGGATCAAAATTAGTCTTGTTCCTGCATGAGATCAGCCTAGCTCTTCTTTTGTATCAGTACAATCCTAATTTTGTCAGTTTAGCCCCTTATTTTTAGCATAAAACATCCCTAATATGGAGATTTAAAGTAGTCCCACACATTGTATCAAATTAGCCTTGTCTCTTTTGATTTGGGACAACAATGTACATATTTGTTAGAATATATTAGGCATTTTCTTAAGTATAACAGTTTATCCATTTTTTGTAATAGTTTAGGCTTACTCTTCACCATAAAGATCAGCCCTTTCAACCTTCAAAACAACACTGTGATCTATCGAAATAGCCCTCATTTTAAAGCCTCAATTCAGCCCCATTCTTTCCTTCTTTGTAAGAGTTCAAGCCTGCTTTAAAGTAGCCCAATTTTACCCTATTTTGATCCTATAATATCCTTCTATTTGTTGAGATGGCAAGCTCAACACGTGCGGACATTGATGATGGACCGCCTTGCCAGATGAGTCCGCACATCTACACGTAGCACGTTGGTGGTCTTTATGATACTCACATGGCCACTGACTTATCATTTATTATATTTAGTTTGTTACACCTACCTACAGCTGGCAAAGATATAACGCCAGTGGATTAGTTTAGTCAGTTATGTACTGTTTGACTTAGAAGGCTACTTTCCTTTATGTTTTATCTTGCCTATACTTTGTGTACATTATATAGTGTGTGGAAGAAGAAGAAGAAACGAGCAAGAAAACGTTTTGGCCTCCATCTCTCTTCTTGTGTTCTTGAGTGAGCTTCCTCTTGTGTATACAGTGTGTGTTTGGTGTAGCAGCTCAAGCAAATCCCCCCACCATGCCATTCTTAACACTATTCAGCCCCGAAGAGCAGCCCTATTATGTTCAAAACTAACCCCTATTGTAAAGATTATTGTAGGTCCAAGTTAGAAAAACAAATATGGCTGCAAATGTAAATCTTAATATGGGTCCCCGCTACAAATAACTTGCATGATTATTTTTGTAATAATTAAAGTCTTCTTGCACTGAGCCATTGTTTCCTTAAGCCTCAACACCCAATCCTAGATCATCCTGTGCTTGGTGGCTCATAACTTGCTAACCATGAGCTTGTAAAGCTCTCTATTGTGTCCATGCTCTAAAAGAGTTCTATTTTGATTATGATACATGGACCCATCAAATTCTTCATGATCATAAGCATTATGCCCTAAGCTACGCTACTCTTGCCTCCATACCTTTGAGATCCTCCTCTTGCTTACTATTAGATGTTTCTTGTCTAGGTTGTGTATACCATCGATGATTTGTGGCATGCTGTCCATAGTCAAGTTGACCTAGACCCTGAGCAGGATGTGTCACTCTAGGTGGTACACAGCCTTGGTAATCTTGATAAGAGGGACCTTATTGCATGTTCACAACAAGTTTTGTCCCCCGCCTCCCATTTGTTCAGGCCCAAGCTGCCCCTACCCCTACCTTGCTACAAATAGCTTGCATGGTTGCTGTTGTAATTATCGAAGTTTACCTTGCTACAAATAGCTTGCATGGTTGCTGTTGCAATTATTGAAGTTTTCCTGCATTGAGCCAAGAGACTGCGCATCCAATCGTGGATCATTGTATGCTTGGTGGCTCATAAATTACTGACCATGAGTCCCAACTGGAGCCCGCTATGCAACCTACATTGTCATCAGCCACACTGCTGCCATCAGTCGACATCAGTCGGGGACCTTCCTGCTACGTTTTTGGACTTTTGGAGTTGCGTTTCGGGCTGAAGCAGGCAACCATGCTATCATCGTCTTTAGGAGGAGCTGTTGCATCATCATTTTGGTGACGGAAATCTGCTAACATCATCATCTACATCAACTGATCTGCGTTTTCTGGCCGCCTGTGGCCTTCGTTTTCCAGCTGCTCATCATTTCACACCTCTCGCACAAACTTCTGGAGCTGGTCTTGGGCGATGAGAGCATGCGACCATGCTCTCATCATGTTTAGGGGGGAGCAGCTCCTATATCATCATTTTGGTGAAGGCAACCTGCTAGCATAGCATCGTCATCTGCATGAGCTCATCTGCGTTTTTTGGCCGCATGACCTGCATTTTCCAGCGACCCATAATTCACACCTCTCGTACAATTTGTGTTTTTCTACGCTTGCTATACCTTTTGTCTATGGATTTGCCCAATAAACCCTCTCACTTTGGTTCTAATTGATTCAACTAGCTCGATGCTCCTCTAACAAAGAAAGATCAGACCCTCTTTGGTTGGTAGTTGATTGATTCAGCTAGCTTGATCTTCATGTGTTAGAGCAAGAGCATCTAATTGTATGGACAATGAGTCTATTTTGGGGAAAGTTCGATGCTTTCATAGACTGGTGTCTTAATAAGTTCCATGTCACTTTGGAGCACTGTCTCCTCACCTAG
This sequence comes from Lygodium microphyllum, assembly GCF_053477565.2. NCBI lineage: Eukaryota > Viridiplantae > Streptophyta > Polypodiopsida > Schizaeales > Lygodiaceae > Lygodium > Lygodium microphyllum. The sequence continues at coordinate 118,269,082 of NC_141149.1, read as the reverse complement.
GAGTCCTCCACTCACATACTTTTTGCCAACACATAGATGAGCTCTAACCTTTGATGAACGGGGGTGTGCTGATACATCTCTTGAGTATGATGAGCTTGAGGTTTGTAAGATGTAGGACAGTCCTTTGTGTGTGACAAGAAGGGTCACATAAAGGAGGTTTATCCCAATGCCTTAAGCCACCAAAGCCAAAGAAAGAAGAGAACGTGAAAAATTCAAGCCATAGTTGATACAATCACAATCCATTTACCATGTTGCACCCCAACCCGAATGAACACTTGGAATACTTTTTTGATTTAATATATACATGCATATTTATAACAACATTTTGCTACTTAGCCTTTACTTAAAAATTGCTTTTTAGTTTCCATAAGAAGGCTTAGCGAGAGAGCCTCCTTGCAAGCCTCAGTGGTTGGCTGCAACATACTCAGCCTTGGTAGTAGAGAGAACTGTGCATTTTTGCACCCTTGACATCCAAGAAACAATACCTCTAGCTAACGGTAGACTTCCTATTGTCTGCATGTCTTGCATAATTAGAGTCAGTGTATCCCACGACTCCTGTATCCTAGCCACCATAATATATGCACATAGTTGTTGTGCTCTTTAGGTACCTCATGATACCCTTGACGACATCCCAATACCGTCCACGAGGTATAGCCATATAGAGTGCCACAACTCCCATTGCAAATGCTATGACAAGACGAGGTGGCTATCATGGCATATATCAAATTGCCTATGGCTAATGTATAAGGGATCTTAGCCATCTTGGCCTTTTGCTCATCAGACTATAGACAATTGGCCGAACTAACCTTCACATGAGAAGGTAGAGAACAACCAATAGGCTTATCACCTTGCATATGAAATTGCTCAAGGATTTTTTGGATATATTCCTTCTGTGATAGAAAAAGGAGCCCCTTAGAGCAATCGGGCGTGATACGCATTCCCTAGGTGCCTGCTTAAGGCTATAAAGGCTCTTTCTCAACTTGCACACTAGGTGTTTCTTGCCTTTTTCTTCAAGGCCCTTAGGTTGTTACATATAGATCTCATCATGCAAGTCTCCATGTAAAAAAGCCGTCTTTACATCCATCTGATAAAGGTTCAGATCTAGTTGAGCAACCAGTGCTAGTATCAAGTGTAGGGTCATCATTTTGACCACATGAGAAAAAACTTTAAGTCAACACCATATTCCTACTTGAAATCCTTAACTGCCAAAGGCTCATCCATGTGCTTAATGCCAGACTTCTTATGTGCACTACATGTCTGCTTGCTATACAAATAATGATCAAAAGACTCAAAACACTTATAGTCTAGGGGCAAAAGATGCTACAAATTGGTAGGCATTTTCATTTCTTTCAAAGACATGTGTCCAAGGCGATGATGCCAAAGAGATACATGTGGAACTACAACCACAGCCAAAACATGGTCAACTGACCCAGATATAAGCAAAGGATGCATAGTACTAGACTAAGCACAATGGACAATAATAAGATTCACACGGGTAATCTTCTATGAAGAATCACTAAAAAAGACAACATAACTTGCATCATCCAAGGTGCCAGTAGAGATAAGGTTCTTCGTGAGAGCTGGTACATGACGTACATCATGAAGAGTTAACATGCTGCTTGAAACAAAATGTAACTGGACATCACCAATACCAACTATCTCCAAGGTCAAGTCATTATCCAAATGGACAGATCCAGTCATACTGTGATAGGAGTGAAACCACACTTTATGAGGGGTCACATAAAAGGAAGCCCCTAAATCTATCAGTCAGTCTCTAAGTGTATCCTGACAAAGCATCAGTCAGTTGTGAAGCATCCAAAGAAGAAGCTACCAAGATAAGATCATCAGATATACCAGGCTGCACTATATTAAACTACTCAATATTGACACTAGACTTGCTACGCACAATACCGCGACCATCATTCTTGTCCTACACTTTACCCTTTCCCTTTTCCTTGCACTTGTATTCATGCATTGTATGGCACTTTGGCCCAATATGACTTTCTTTCACATAATAATGACAAGTAAGACTAGACTTACATCCACCATGGGACTTACTGTGAGATTGTCCACATGTCCTAGACTAAGACAAAATAATGAGCTATCCACAAACTAAAGTCAAGAAACTATCAAGAATGAGTGATTGCCCCCAAAATAGAATGCATACAATTGAAATGACAGGTTGTGGTAATAAATTGCAGCAATATGACAACAATCAACTATGAGAAACCAAGAGGAAAGAAGCTAGGAACAACCATCACTGAATACTATCACAATTGCAATGTGTCAATAACCATACATACAATAGGTATAGACATCATGTCCAGGGTAGGTCTCAAGGGTGAATGAAGAGAACTACCAGATGCATAACCCACTAAGCAAAGCTAAATACATAACCCAAAAGCATATAAATACCACTGACAATACTTTAATAGACATAAGTACCAAGTCTAAGCCAAGAGATCAAATCATCCCATGATAGACATTTCAAGAAGCATAAGTCACCTCCTGACAATGAGGTAAGTGTTGTCCTAAAATGTAATATAGCAAACTATCCTAAACTGTGAGCCAATGCTGATTCCAGGAGCTTCAAATGATTCCTAACTCACTTGTAGAGTGTTGAATACAATGCTAAGTGAATGCCCAAGAGTGCTCAAGAGCTCAAGAGTTGAAGATGAGGAGTAGATTGATTAGAGATGAATGCTAACAAGTTGGTGCAATTCACATTGAGCTATTGGTCACTCCTGCTACCATTGCTAAGTTTAATGTGGCACTGGAGAAGCTTCAATAGGTCCTAGGAAAGCCCTCAAACAAGCCTCAAGCGATAGAAAGAAGTTGGGTAGAATGTAGAGCTCAATGCATACCTTGGGGTGAAGAAACCATGGCTACCTTAGAATGTCTGCTGTAGGTATTTGAATGGAAGCTATGGGTTAGGCTTGAGCTCTTGGGGAAGATGGCTTTGATACCATTTGAAGGGAGTTAGCATAGAGTGGAAGTACGTGAGTGGATGCAAGAGATATGGTGGAAGGAGAGAGAGAGAGAGAGAGAGAGAGAGAGAGAGAAGAGATGTGGAAACTCCAACAATCACAATGTGTGACTGGCCTTCCCTTTATTCAAAAATGTTACTGAAAGAATAAAGAATGAGGTGACAGTGATGGGGGCCCACCACCTGTAGTATACAAGTGTGCATGTACTATCAGTATTGTAATACACGAGCAGCTAGGCACATGCACCTTTACCCCCAACATTGATAATATGCTATCTAGATGCACATGCATCTTTTTAAATACTAGTGGTTGAGAGAATTTCATATGGTCCAAAAATCTTCAAAGCTAGAAACATAAGATGTAAAGGTATATATTCTCCATATTGATCTAGAACATGACTTATGCTAGAAGAACTATTCGGGATGTTTTGCATTTGATCCATGTGCTAAAGGAGCTAACATATACAAGCTAGGGATGGTGGTTTTGTAACCTTTCTCCTAGAAGATTGTATTTCTTGAAGACGAATTGGTTTGGTGTTCCATCAGCATAATAATAATAAGTATCTAGCTAGTTTAAAACTAAAGTAAATTTTAATAAATTGAAGTCCTATTATGTATAGCAATTGATGTTGGATTTGGTGCCTTTGCAAGTCCTTCAGGATTTAGCTCAAACTTGCAAAGGATACTAAGATTGTTGGATGGAAAAAATCATTCCTTATTTTGAGCATCCATAGTTAGAACAACATTAACACTAAGGCAAAGTGATGCAGTGGAGTAAGGGTTATCACATTATTGAGTGGAAAGAAGGATCTTTTACATGGGATATTAAGGTATATTGCCACCATTGCCAAAGAGTTCTTACTAGTGTCCCTATTGAGTTTAGTGAGGAAGGAGGGATTCTCATCTAGAGTTTGATTATCATAAGTATTAGTAGGTTGATTGCCATGGTATGTTACATCAATGAAGCCTTGGTTTACACATTGTATTTTGATGGAGCTTCTTGAGGACCTAGTAAGCATGCAAGTGTAAGGGTTGTCATAAGACATCCCCATCATCGAGTAGTTTTGAAAATGGGAGTATATCTAGGCACTAATTTTATGAATAACAAGTAGGAATACAAGGCCTTGATCATGGGATTAAATCTAGTCAGATGTGGTGGTATTCACTGGTTATTTGTCGGTGAAAGGTGACTCGTAATTAGTGATGATCAACCAATTGAATGGGACCTATGGTGTAAGGGATCCCATTCTAAGAATGTATCATCATGCAACCTTGGATGCCCTTGAGATCTTTGAGGCAGTGACTTGTAGTTGATTCCCCTGACACTCGAATCTCTTTACAGATTCCCTAGCTAATTATGCCTTTGTTGAAGATGTCTTTCTTAATTGTAATCTTAAGGGGCTTTTACAATTACCTTGTGATATTCATTTAGGGCTACTGTGGGGATTGCTTGTGTTGACATGTTCTATTTTGATCGTTGATGATTAGTATGGGTTATGAGTCAGGTAGTGATTGTCCATCTTCCTATTCTATCATGGATGCATCAGATCATTCAACATCATAATCGTAGGACACCCCTTGCTATTTATGCAAGGGGATTAGCTAATAATTTGATGCATTTAGTGTAGGGTATGAGTAGCCCACTCCCTTGGTCTAGTTTTGTGCTTTAGTATGGTTTTTGAGGGGGACCAAGGGCTTATCTTCAGCAGTAGGATGTTGAATGGTATGCTTTCTTGGTTAATTTCAATAGGCCAAGAGGCCTCTTTGTTCCCGTAGAGGGTTTTTTGATTTCGTTAGACCAAGAGGGTCGTTTATTTTGTAGTGCAATGGATTTATTCTAGTAGGCCAAGAGGGCCATTTGTTGTTTGGTGTAGGTGTGGCTAATAGTTCTTTGTTTTACTACTGTACTAAACATATTCGATGTAGCATCTAGATAGGTTCTCTTGCTGCCATAGAAGCTTCTTGTGGCTAAGTCCAAGTGATGTCCTTCCTTTACAATTTCTTTCCTTTTATGCTATATGTATATATGTATATGGGGAAATTTTTTTCTTTTTGTTGGGGACCGATATTCAAGAATGAAGTCCTAGGGTTATGCTAGATGTATCTAGGGAGGTTGAAGCAGTTATCTGCCTCTTGTAAAGACATTATCAGGCACTCTAAAAGCTATTTTTGAGAGTAGTCATAGTGACCCTATTCTGCTAGCCTACTAGGTAGTTGTTTTTAGGAATCCCTGCTAGTTGTGAGGTAGCTAGAGAAGCTTGACCAATAAAAAGAGAACAAACAATGAATATATATATAATATATACATAAAATACAAAGGTATTTAAAAAGGGATTCTAATCCCCTAAAATAAGAAAATAAAGGAAGAAAAAAATTCTAAGAGCAGATGGTCATTACCTTGTGAAGATCTGGTAGGATCTTGAAGATGAGTCGACCTAGGGCCAATGCCTTGTCTTCTTGAAGGTGGCATTTCATTGAAAAAAAAAATTTAAATAAGGATGGTTGGAGTGAAAATAAAAGTGAGAAAAAGAAGAAAAGAATTTAGTGTCACCTTGTGAGCACTTGGTAGGTTCTTGGGTAGTGAGACAGGACTTGAGGCCGATGTCCTATTCTCCTTGAGTTACAACACACTCAGTTCCCTCCTTTTCACATGCTTGAGTATCAAATACCAAAGGAAAATATGGTTAAAATGGAAAATATGTGACTTTTTATAGACCACACTATATGAGTCCTTGCCTAGGTGGAGTTCCTGGTCCAGTCGTTTGTCAAAAGAATGGGAGATAGATTGGAGCAACAGAGAGTTGACTACTCTCATTGTTCTACTTTATTCATATTTTTCTTCTAACTATATAACACACAACATGAACTATGTCTAAGTGACAACATTGGCTAACCATTGACTTTGGCTAAGTCATGTATAGACTTATTAAGAACAGACACATGATCGATAGCTACATACACTAGGTTGTCATGTCACTGGACTATCTCAACACTCCCCCTCAAGCTAAAGTGAGGTACTCTACTCCAAGTAGCTATCTGAAGTAACTAAACTTATCTTTACTTACTAAGTGACTTGGTAAAGATATCCACAACTTGATCATCTGCCTTCACATACAAGAGATCCACTTTTCCTAGAAGTACCATCTCATGGATGAAATGATAGTGTACCTCTATATGATTCATTCTGGCATGGTACATAGGATTTGTTACTAGAAGTACATTACTCAGACTGCTACAATATAATGTCACTGGAGCTACTACTTGCATATCCAAATCAGCCATCAACTTAAGCAACCATGAAATCTCACATGTGGCTAAAGTAACACCTTTGTACTCTGCCTTAGTACTAGATAGTGCAATAGTCGGTTGCTTCTTGCTACTCCAACTAATCATCCCATTGCTGCCAAGGCTAAATGCATAGCCACTAGTAGACCGACGATCATAATGACATCCTGCCCAATATGCATCAGTGTACCCAATGAGCTCTAGGTCCTTATCTTTCTCAATGAGTGTACCCAATGATCGTTGGTCTACTAGTGGCTAAATGCATAGCCACTAGTAGACCGACGATCATAATGACATCATGCCCAATATGCATCAGTGTACCCAATGAGCTCTAGGCCCAATATGCATCAGTGTACCCAATGAGCTCTAGGTCCTTATCTTTCTCATAAAATAGCCCAAAATCTATCGTTTCCTTGACATATCACATGATCCTTCTTATTGCATCCATATGTGGTTTCCTGGGCTTTTTTATAAATTTATTCATAAGCCCAACTATATAGCTCAGATCAAGCCTAGTGATAGTCAAGTATATCAAACTTTTGACCATCTTCTTGTACATAGTAAAATCTGCAATCTCAACTCCAGTGTCTACATCTAATTTGGCATTTTGATTGAAAGGTGTATCAAGTGGTTTACACTCTATCATGCCATAATTTTTGGCATTTCCAATGCATATTGTCTCTACATCAGCTAAAGTCCATTGGTTGAATTTACCACTTCAATGCCCAAAAAATATTTCAACTCACCTAAATCTTTCATGTCAAACTTTGATTTTAACATAGTCATCACAGCATGTATTCCAATATTATCATCACCTGTAATAATGAGATCATCCACATAGATTACTAGCACAACCAAACTTGTATCTATCCTTTTAGTAAATAAATTGTGATCAACCCTACCAAATGTAAAACCAAGACTCTGCAAGTAACTACTAATGCGTGCATGCCATGCTCTTAGAGCTTTCCCATAAAGAGCTTTCTTCAGCTTGCAAACATAATTAGAAAATTATGTGTGTACATACCCCTCATGTTGATCCATCAATACATCCTCTTCTAGGTCTCCATTCAAGAACACATTCTTTACATCCATCTGCTATAATTTCTAGCCCTTTACTAGAGCCAATGCAATCACAATTCTGATGATTGCCATCTTGGTAGCAGGACTGAAAGTTTCTTCATAATCTAAACCATATTGTTGAGCATATCCTTTGGCGAAAAACCTAGCCTTGCATCTCTCTATGCTACCATCAAACTTGCATTTTACTTTATATATCCATTTACAACCTATAGTCTTTTTTCCTTCAAGCAATGGAACAAGCTCCCAAGTAAAATTTTCAACCAATGCAGCCATTTCTTTATCCATGGCTTTGCACTAGCTCTTATCCAAGTCAACTTTAGAAAATGTAGCTAGCTCTTTGTACTCCATGACCTTAGTCATGTATTCATAATGCTTCATAGAATATCCATTCTATGTGAGTCGATCAATTGGGTATCTCACTCTCTATGAGCATCTCAACTATGGTGCACTGCTTGATTTCCCTCTTTCATGAGGAAGAACATACCTCCTATGCTTAACACTTGGAGTATACACATATGGAATTCCAAGCACTCTATCAAGGCTATCAGCCAAATCATAACAAAAATTCATCATACCAAGAGTCATCATGCCAAAAATATCATCAGAAGCTGTTTCTTTTCCTTTTCTTTCTACCTCATTTTTCCCCCTTACTAACATAGTACTGTCAGTGGATGATGATGCAAAACATCTCAATCTTCTAGTCCATGAAGATACACTAGAAGGTATAGGTCCAAAAAAAGATGCACTCAGCTGAGGAGCACCATTAGAACAATGTTTAGAAGGCATATCAATAGGCACAATAGTAGATGACACATAACAAAGAATCCATTCCGTTAAACATGGCATCTTTACTACTAAATAATGTCTCTCTAGTAGATGGATTATAACATTTATATGACTTTCTCTCTTGTGCATAACCAATGAACACACACGTGTGCTTTGGGATCCAATTTCTTTCTCTTGTCATCAGGGGTATGAACGTAGGAAATGCGACCAAAAACTTTCATGTGACTAACATGCTTGTACCCATAGAGTTTCTTGTATGGGGTTATGTCATGTATACCTATAGTGGGAGTTTGATTCAACACATACATGGCTGTCACAACAGCCTTGGCCCAATAGTACAGTGGCATGTTCTTTTCAATCAGCATTGCACGAGCAATCTCCATAAGCACCGTGTTATTTCTTTTAGCCACTCCATTCTTCTATGGAGTGTAACTGCATGTGAGCGGCCTGCAAATGCCATTTTTGGCTAAGTGTCAAACTCATTAGATATATGTTCCCCACCACCATTGGATCCTAGGGGTCCTCGAGTTAGGTGCATCTAGTGGCTATGGTTGGCTAGCTCCGTTCCTAATCCCCTAGCCTCATTTTGATCTCCCACTTCCCTCTTAGGGCAGATCAAGGGCAGGACACACCCAGGGAGGTCACGCAAGCTCCATCCCACTAGCATGCGCACAATGCACCACAAGACACTGGCACACATCCACACATAATGCACCTTTCCTTTTTTTCTAGGTACAACCGAAGGCCCCACCACCAGCTTCAATGACCCCATCATCCATGCAATGCCCTCCCCATCCTATGCCATGTGCCATCAAGCAAAGCACAACCAACCAAGGGGCAGACACAATAGCCACCATTAGAAAGTGAATGAAGGAGCTCATGGGGAACAACGCATGTGAACTCAACCACAGAGAGTCAAATGATGGATCCATCTAGTGTCATATTTATTTTCAAAGATGGACCCGCCCCTCAACCTCCCTCCAACACCAAGGATCATATCCAATGCAAGGGCCTTTCAGTTCCATAAATCCTTCCAACACGTCCATAAATCCCTCCAACACTAGGGATCATCTCCAACTCAAGGGCCTTCAAGCTCCATAAATCCCCCCAACACGGCTTGTACAAAAACTCAAAAAGCCACTTGGCTACTGCAATAGCACAGTCCAACTCACCACCCAACAAGTGCCATGGGATTGGCACTCAACTAGAATGGGGGTGGAAAATCCAAAAAATCTGAAGCAGAAGAAAAAGCCAAGGCAAAAGCGGAATGGAGAACGAAGGCATGCCAAGAAAAATTAGGAAACACAAGAAGTGTGAAAAAATCCTAAACCAAGGAGAGGCGCTCGAGAAAAAGTGCAAGTCAATAATTTTGTAAAAAAGAGCGCAAAGGTGCACTGTGATTTATTTTAAGAGTGTCGGGCTCTGACCTATGCAAATTGTAAATGTAGATGGGTGGTAGGAAGGAAGATAGGAAGATAGGAGAACAATGGAAAAAAGGGCATCAGCCATGTCAAAAGGGGATGACCACCCAAATGGGATTTAGGGCTTTTTATATAAAGTTAAAAAGATGAATGAGAGCTCATTATTTGGTGTATGGCAAAGTGGACTCTTCTTCTTCTCTCCTTCTCTTCTCTTTGCTTGCTTGTGTGTGCTTGAGGGAGGGAGTGTGAGAGTGTAGTGAGCTTACCTTGATGCCTGATTGAGTTGTTTCCTCTCTCAATCACTCTGATAGCTCCACGATTCTTGATACAAGCTCAAGCATCCTCAAACCTCCACCTCCAAGATCCATTCTCCATAGCCGCACGTGAGACAAGAGAAGAGAAGAGAAGGGAAGAGGAGAGAAGAGAAGAGGAGAGAAGGAGAAGAGAGGAGATGGTGGTGGAGAGCTTCACCTCCTTGATCCCTCACCCTCACACTCTCACACTCCCTCCCTCAAGCACACACAAGCAAGCAAAGAGAAGCAAAGGAGAGAAGAAGAAGAGTCCACTTTGCCACACACCAAAGAATGAGCTCTCAATCATCTTTTGAACTTTATATACAAAGCCCTAAATCCCATTTGGGTGGTCATCCCCTTTTTACATGGCCTCTAGGCCCTTTTTTCCATTGTTCTCCTATCTTCCTAGCCTCCTTCCTACCGCCCATCTACATTTACAATTTGCAAAGGGGTCAGAACTTGACACTCTTAAAATAAATCACGGTGCACCTTGCGCTCTTTTACAATGACTTGCACTTTTTCCTGAGCATCTCTCCTTGGTTTAGGACTTTTTCACACTTCTTGTGTTTCCTGATTTTTATTGGCATGCCTTCATTCTCCATTCCGCTTTTGCCTTGGCTTTGTCTTCTGCTTTAAATTTTCTGGATTTTCCACCTTGTTCATTTGAGGGTTAATATAGGGAGACTTATCATCTTGAACCCATGGACTACAAAAGAAACCATAAAGAGCATTAAGCTGCTACAAAGAAAATACACAACAAAGCATAAACACAACTCTCACCCTCCCCCTGACTATATCAAAGCATGAAGTCCATGAGGGATATACCAACATAATCTAGCAGAGAGCCGGAGCTAGTCACTAACCAACTACTCAAACATAAAATGGCTAAAAAGAACAATCAAAGGAGTTATCCTAAGTGGTGGTTTTCTAACCTTCCCACGGAGCTAAGACAATGTTGAGATAGTCAAGCTCACGACATTCATCTACTATCTACCAACATGATATCCTGGTGTGTGCAGTTGTCGATCATGTGTGTGTTCTTAATAAGTCGGTACATGACTTAACTGTAGTTAGTTAGTCAGTGGTTAGCTAGTGTGGCCACCTAGACCTAGTTCATGTTGTGTGTTATATAGGTAGAAGAAAAATATGAATAAAGTAGAACAATGAGAGTAGTCAACTCTCTCTTGCTCCAATCTATCTCCCATTATTTTGACATGGTATCAAAGCCAAACAGCTCACTGTCATAGTGAGCAAGAGTTGGAAAGTTGGAGGTGGACTTGACCTGCATCATTAACTTTAGGATTGCCATTGCATTATTTGCAAAGATATGCATTTGTAGTGTGGCTTGCTCAAGACCTATTGAGGAATTTGAGGTGGATCTATTGACATGCACTAGAGCCTGTGGATGAGCCCATTGTGACCAACATTGACATCAATTGGAAAGTGTGATATTCTTAGATCTGCACCTATGATTTCTATCATGTGGGAGCTGATGAACCATAGTCAAGAAAGAAAGAACCTTGTTTTGGTGGGGACTTAGCCTACATTTTGGGGCTTATCAAGCACTCTTAAATGCTCAATGGAGTGCTCACAATGTAAATGGGAAGCATCATCTGATCAGCCATCTTGAAATTAGCATGAATTGTAGAAAGATTGCACCTATGTTTGCATGCATATCATCAGGAGTTTCCAGACATCAAATGTTGTCATTGGCATACTTAAACATCAATGGATTTTTGGCAAAGCGCATAGTATCAATAGTATATATGTGAGCATCTTGAGAGTGAAAGGAAGTGGATTTATTGAATGTATATGACAAGAAAGGTGATGTCATAAACCTTGTGACAACTTGTACTTGATAATTTGAACTCACTAAAGCTTGACTTGTTGGACATTAATGCTTTGGATGGTGCCACATGATTATGCAATGGTTTATGAATGGCTATGAGCTCTAAATGCTCAAAGTTTGGATAGATTTATTAATGGTTATAGTAGGGTGTTAGCTAATTATTATCATTCGAAAGGTTATGTGTCATCTCTGCTTGATGTATATCCAACTTATGATGCCCGATTCTACCACATGGAGTGATAAATGTTTGAGATATTTTGTGAATATTTTGAGGTTTGAATACCCGTGTTTATAGCAAAGAATTCATTGCTAGTCATAACAAAGAACTAGTTGAAAATTGTCCATTATCGTCATTGAAAACCAAGTAAGAATCGATGCTTGAATGGTTGGGTGTTGATCCCTGAATGTATTGGCATATGTCTACTATGCTCAGAGAGATTTTTAAAAAGCTGAGAATACTCTGATTTATGCAAATTTAATGCTACCAGTTACAGAATGTTGTATGTCATCACTAAATGTTATGTACACCCACAAGTCTACTATGCAAACAAATATTGTCTACTTGGAATGCTATTACATCTAAACGTCTTGCCACATGTTTGGAGAATGCTTTTGACAAATTTTTGAGCTGAAACACACTGATTACTACTGCAAAGATCTATTGTTACAGGTTCTTGGACTGAAATTGTCATACACAAATGAGTGGTTTGTAGGGAGTCGGGCACTTACACCAGGTACATTGTAGTAAATATTTTTAATTGTAGATATGGAAAATGCAAAGAGGACTAACAACATTACACAAATAGTAGGTGAAAAGTTAGGCAATAATAACTATGCTATTTGGAAGTTTTGAATGGAGAAGTTCTTGAATGGAAAGGGATATTGGGATTTCGTCACAGGTGTTGAAGATAAACCCGAGCTTCCAAACAAAATCCTATTGCTGAACAGATACAGGCACATCGAGCATGGATGGAAAGAGTTGGAAGAGTATTGCATTGGTTGTCTTTGTGTGTCTCTGATGTAATGGGCATGCAGATAAGGAACTACAAATCACTAGAGGATGCTTGGAAGATTTTGATGCGATATTATTGTACAACCACTAGTGCTTGCCAAAATCCAATTAAAGCAGAAGTTCAAAACTATGGACAGGAAAAGTCGATGCATATAGGATTATGTGACTGAAATCAAGGCCATTGCAAATCAGCTAGCTCTAGTAGGAGTTGATGTTGATGGTGAGAATCTAGTGGCTATTGCCCTAAATGGTTAGGGATCTGAGTACAAATCTTCTGACACCTCTATGTTAATGCGAGCTAAGATGCCAGATTTCAATGAGCTTGTGTCATTGCTCATACATGAAGAAGTCAAATTGGGGTTACCTACTGGATCAAATAGCTCTAAAAGCAAAGATGCAGTGTTCTATTCTAATCAATGAGGTAGCGGCAACCCTGGAAGAGGGTTTTCTCATGGAAGAGGAACACAACAAAATGCATCTCAAAGTGGTAATACCCAGTAGGGCCAGAATGCAAGAGGTGGTAGACATTTTAGAGCGAGGGGGAGATCCACATCTAGGGGCAAAGGATCTTGGTAGTCATAGCACACTCAAGATAATCCGAATAAACAAAAGGATTGTCACTTTTGTGGCAAGTATAGTCACATTTCCAAAGAGTGTTGGAGGAAGTAGGCTAATCAGAAAGACAAACAACATGGATATTATGCATCATTGATTCATACAAAGGGTGCTTCCACTAATAGACTATTTGCCATCATGTATGTTCAGAATTGTGCAACAAAGGAGACTAAAATAGATTGTGTCTAGTATATTGATTGTGAAGCTTCAAATCATATGACACCTCATGGTGATTGGTTTATAGAAATGGTTCTTGAAAAGAATGGATATGTGTGCACAAGAGATGATACTCAGCACAACATTGGGAATAAGGGCATAGTACCCTTGGTCATTCATGATGGGCAGAAGAAAATTCTACATGATGTATTGCATGTGCCCTCTATTACTAAAAATTTGTTGTCAGTGGGAAATATGATAGAGCAAAACTTGCAAGTTCGCTGCTTTAATAAGAATGGTTGCTTTACAGATGAGTTTGGTAGTGGTTGCAAACTCTTTACTTGAGGAATAGACATGGTAGAATGTTTACATTGGATGCTACATTACCTCAGCTAAAATTAACCATGTTTGCACATGGTTAGGGTATTGTTAGAGATTTGGAAACATGGCACAAAAGGATTGGACATGTAAATATTCAACAGTTGCAAACTATGCAAAGAAAGTAGCTTGTGACAAGTTTGCATATAGTGAGATTGGTCATGTCCATGATGCATGCCAGTTTGGCAAACAATCTCACTTTCCATTTGCAAAGCATGTGCAAAATACAATTGATACATTCTAATGTATGGGGACCAGCCCATAATGCATCCCTTGGTGGATCCAAGTATTACGTAACTTTCATATATGATTTCAACAAGTATACTTGGGTGTATATCTTGAAACACAAGGATGCAGTATTTGTATTTTTTAATATTTCAAGAGACAAGTTGAGGAGTTTGATTGCTTTTGTCGTACCATGGGCCTAACCACTTGATTAGGGATTGGCCGTTGACCTATACTGGGACAACATTAGGATTCATTGTTTGGCCCCCACTATTTAGTGAGGCCGCCTGGCAAACCATGGGCATAGTCATGCTAGGAGAAGCTTGTAACATAGTAGAATTCGGTATGATCCCTCCTCTCCCATTCGTGTTTGACCTGGGATCCCCTTGACTCCCATTGGTCGAGGTCAAGTTATTACCATTCCAATTTATCCTTGCTGCATAAGCCGCTTGCAAGCACGACTCTACTCCTTCTGCTTGGGTAATAGCAATATCAATGTCGGCCAAAGCAACACTACTTAACTGCACCTGGATATTAAAATCCAATCCATATAGGAAATATTGTAACTGGGTAGCCATTGGAATGGGGATATAAGTATTTAGTTTACGAAGAACTTGCTTTAATTTCTTGGCATAGGCCTGGACATTCTCATTTGGCTCTTGGCGTGTTACATTCAAGACACGCAACCAATATTGTCCACCCTCCTTAGGGGCAAACTCTCTACGGAAAGCCATAAAGAATTGGGCACTACTAGTTATGGTTCCGGCTTCGAGACCATGGTACCATATTGCCGCTCTTCCTTTTAACGTCATGTTGAAGAACATCATTAGGTGTCCTTCATCTTGGATTTGATAATTGAACATGAGTGCTTGAAACTCCTTAATGTGGAGTTCTCCATCTTCTTTTGCTAACCCATGGAAAATGGGCAACGATGCTCCTAATGCCGAAAAATCTAGTGTCCCTGCTGGAATTATGATAGGTTTTGCCATGGCTACAACTGGATTGACAACAGGAGTTTATATAGGTAAAACTACACCCCCACTTATTGTGGGTTAATTAATTGGAAGTAGGGAAGTACTAGGACTTCCTCTTGCACTCGAAGAGCTACTTGTAACACTTAGGTTACTAGAACCACTGCCACTTATGCACGACGGGCTACTCCTTTGAGGAGAATAACAACTTACAATCTCCAACCACTGTTTAGCCCTCTCAGCACATTCTGCTTTTTGTATTTCGGCTTAACGGTCCTTATTAGAGGACATAAACCAACTATTTGGTCCCTAGAAACCCTAGATTCGAGAACCACCACTTGTTGGCAGCTCCTGATAGATGCACCATTGATGGGACCTAAAATGGGCCAGCACTGGCTAAAGCACTAGCCAGACCTCATGCCCTCAACAGACAAACAATCCCACCTCATGGCCTCACGTTTGTCAAGGGATACACTATCCTAAACACTAATCACTACGCATTTATAGTCTGTAATCCAACATATGTTCCCTTTTTCCATCTCCTCAGAGGGAGATTATACATATATCGACAATAGATGCCACATATTACACACACAAGGGCACCCCACCGGGTGGCCCTACTGCAACTCTCCAACATCTTGGGGATTGGCCTCTCAATGCGCTGTTTCCACACATAGCCACATTCAAAACAAAATCCCCTCTTAGTGCCAATATATTTAACATTCCAGGAATGCATTTATCCTCACTTATCCATCCCCTTTTACCCACCATCTAGACCTACAGTCGGATTGCTCACTCTCTCTACGTGGGTCAAGTCCTAGAGAAACCAAGTGCCATGCATCTAGGAGCTTGTAATTGATACCATTTAACGATGCTTGATGCAAATGTGTATATAATTAAGTGCTCAAACAATTGAAAAACAGTCTCGTGCATTGTGCAAATACATTATTTTCATGTTTCCATACACTAACTCATAATTGCTATAATGAGAGAAGACACCGAGCCTTACACTCGTGTTGTACTTCCCTTTATTTAACTTAACGTCATCCTATATGAATAATGTAGAAAATACATCAGAGACACTCAAACTTCCCTCCTCCCCTACCTTTAACGTTTTGCCTCGTTGTAATGGTAAAGGGGTGATTTCATGTGTATTTCACACGAAATAAGCAGTAAATACTCACAAAAATATATAAATGAGGATAACTTGAGGCAAACCCTCATGCTTTATCCTCATTATACACTCACAGACACATCCATAATTTTCCTTGTCCATTCTCTATTTTTTCCCCTTTTAAAAAGTATTTTCCCCTATTTTTTCTTATTTTTTCTTATTTATTATCAATGAAAATGGAAAAAAACTAGCATTATTTCAAAGTTGTGGACCTTGAGTCTTTGAATAGCAACCATGTAGATTTTATTGGTATTTTGTTTCATGCTTTTCCCATTTTAAGCCTAAAACCCCCATTTTTACTCTAAAAACCATGCTTTTCGGGTTTTTTTCCATTGATTTCCCCCACTTTAAGTGTGTACTTTCTGAGTTTTTTATTATGAAATACTAAAACCAGCAGCAAACAATATGTCCATCAATTTTCAGCCCATATGAACATTGCTAACCTCATCAAATGCAAAAAAAAAGCCATTTTCTTTGTAAAAATGCCATTATTGTGTATTTTTTTATTATTTCGGGTTTTGAAACTTGTTGCGGGTATGAAAATTAGGGCCCATTTGATGCTCAGCCTGCCTCCACGCTGCCATCTTCAACCCACCTTGAGTTTGGAAGCAATCCGGTATTGCGCAGACGAGCATTCACCAACCGGGCTTCATTCTTCTTCACACGCAGGAACTGCCCCTTGCAGGAGAGAGACGGAGGAGAGAGAAAGACTGAAATCTAATCTCACAACTGGGCAGCCATTTGAGGATTGGTCTGGAGCGATGGAGAGTGAAGATCAAGGGTAGAACATGCATGTAATCGGTTGGAGGGGTTGCTTACAGTCCCCATAATCCATCTCAATGATTGGAGAAGAAGATGGCGCCCTCTCTGCACGGTCACAAAAAAAACGGTGCTCCCCCCCTCAAAATCGTTTTTTTTAAGGGCCCCCCTAAAAGGAGCCCCCAAGGGTCATGCCTTTTGAGACTTATCAAGTCCCATTCACACTTTACTTTAGTCTTAGCCTCCCGAGCACTCTCTCTTTCTCGTCCGATACCCGATTTGAAGTCTGAAAAATCCTGGGCATCCGTCTTGAAGTCCTCCACTGCCAGGCATCTCCCAAGGTCCTGTCTGACATGCCAAATAATTATGAAAATTCATCAACTGTCGTCAAGTGGGTCTTTTAAGCCTTTTTCGGGCATTTCCGCTTAAAATCGTACTAATTGCCACCGTCGCCTTCGACAAAGTCTATTTTTCCCTGAAATTTGGAAATTTTGGCTATTTTTAAGCACTTCTCGGCATAAAAAATCATATGTCAAGCTACCTCTCATATAGCCGACGCGCTATCCCTCTTTACGAGTGTAGCGAGCTTACCTTGATGCCCGATTGAGTTGCTTCCTCTCTCAAGAACTCTGATAGCTCCACGATTCTTTATGCAAGCTCAAGCATCCTCAAACCTCCACCTCCAAGCTCCATCCTCCATAGCCGCACGTGAGACAATAGAAGAGAAGAGAAGGGGAGAGGAGAGAAGAAGAAGAGAGGAGATGGTGGAGAGCTTCACCTCCTTGATCCCTCACCCTCACACTCTCACACTCCCTCCCTCAAGCACACACAAGCAAGAAAAGAGAAGAGAATGAGAGAAGAAGAAGAGTCCACTTTGCCACACACCAAAGAATGAGCTCTCATTCATCTTTTGAACTTTACATACAAAGCCCTAAATCCCATTTGGGCGATCATCCCCTTTTTACATGGCTGGCCATAACCTAGGTCATTTTTTCCATTGTTCTCCTATCTTCTTAGCTTCCTTCCTACCACCCATCTACATTTACAATTTGCACAGGTTAGAGCCTGGCGCTCTTAAAATAAATCACAATGTGCCTTGTGCTCTTTTACAAAAGTATTGACTTGCGCTTTTTCCTGAGTGTCTCTCCTTGGTTTAGGACTTTTTCACACTTCATGTGTTTCCCGATTTTTCTTGGCGTGCCTTCATTCTCCATTTTTCTTTTGCCTTGGCTTTGTCTTCTGCTTTAGATTTTCTGGATTTTCCACCTTGTTCATTTGAGGGTTAACACCCTATCCTGTGGTTGCCAATGAGAGTATATTTTAAAGCCAGAATTCAAGTGCAAAAGGACCCTGAGACTCATAAAAAATGTATTTTTGGTGCAAAATGAAATGATTACTGATCAAGGAGTTGGAGTTTATCAAGATACATTTTGATGCCGTGAATTCAACACAAGTTTCCGTTTGTCAATTAGAGTCCATTTGATCCCCCCTTTAATGGCCACAATGTTTGGCATTATGAAGCAGGTATTAGATCTGGAAGCCAGAAAGAATGTGACGGAGGTCAGGGTGATAGAGTTTGATGCCAGAAAGTCACCTCTCTAGTCAGATCACGATTATGACGTTGTTTTCCCCTCCAATTGGATCCAAACCACTTCAAGCAAGTGTGAAAGTGCTAAAGTTGATCTAGTTAATTTGGGGGTTATGCCTTAATCATGCTTTAGAGAGGCCATAACTCAAAAAATTCACACAACATGGAGGGGGCTTTTTTTTTTACACCTCTTCTTTCCCTTAAAATTTTTATTTTTTATTTCTATAACCATCTCCTTCCTGCTCTTGGGCATCAGTTGCATCATTTTTTCACTCTCCAGCTCTGCGATTCTTGCGAAGAATGGTTTAGTAATCAGCAAGATCAAAATTCAATCTTTCTCTCTCCTCTTTGTTCCTTGTTCATATGGTTGTTAATGAGAGGGAGATAGGGAGGGCTTGTTTGATGAATTAGTGATGGACGACGGTTCACAAGCATGACAAGACATAGATTGCATGATTTGGATGTGTCAACAATAGCTAAAAAATTGCATCAGTAGCCCCATTTCCTCGAAATGCAAGACGTACGTATGTGAATTTTTTAGTAAGCAATCGTTATTTAATCTTGTTGATGAACCATTAGTATATATAATGGAAAAGTGGTTACAAATGATTTAAATATGTTTGCTAATATATGCAAAGTTATAAAATCATTCATTTTCCTTTTCGGATATTAAAACCAATAAAACTATAAAATTTAAAATACGAAATTTAATAGAAAAATGAAGTTGTTCTTGGGTTTTGGGGTTCAAATGATGTTCATATGGCATGAAATTGAATACGTTGATGGAGTACACTTCTTCCTAAAAATCTATAAGCTAAAAAAAGCACTAATTTACGTTGAAATAAATAAAAAAAATCATAAAAAATAGTCAAAAGAAGGATATATATTATTTATATGCATTAAACATTTCAAAAATTTAGGAGAATATTTTTGAATATGTAATCAAGGTGAAGTATGAGGATTTACCTTATTTTGACTTTATTTATATGTTAAAGTAAGTGTTTAGGGCTCATTTCTTTGGAAAATTATCACAAAATCTTCCTATATTTTTGTAAGCAATCTAAATGTGAACGCAGTAGGGGGCGTGGGGCTGAAATGGAAAAATATTTGATTAAGTCGCTGATCTCTTTGCATAGCTTAGCATATAGGCCATGGTTTGTATAAGTTTTAAGAGGTTCAGTAGCATGGTTTAGCCCCGGTGCTATTTCTTAGCAATGCAGCCCGATGCTAGTAGAAAGAAATCATGAAAAGATTGTTTGTGTACTTCACATTGACTAGTTTTTAGTTAAGTTGTTTGAGTAGGAGTGCCATACACTTTGCATATGCAATTTAAATATGGTATCAAAATATAAATTCCTAGATGCATTTCAACTATATATGTAAGTGATTACCAACATTAAGAGTGTAAGATTTTCCTTTGTAGTAGGTTAGTACGATATTTTGGGGAAAATTGATTATGTGAGAATTATATACAGCCTCTTGGATCATTACACTTTATATTATGAGAGGACTCTATTACGTTCATATTCTATGTGTAATAAGGCGCATTCTAGGACCAATCCTCGGGGTGTAGGAGAGCCGTAGGAGTCACAACATTCCACTGAGGAGAGCTCTTTGTGTATGTGAATCAAGGTGTTGATCACCTGTAATTTTGGATTGGAGTTAGAAAGGGAAATACCGTTGGACTACAGTCAAATTGTGTCTAATGCCTTTGAGACTTTGGCCTTCTTGTTTCTTGCACTTCCATCATCTCCATGGTCTTTGACTACATTGTGTAGCACTTTCCATTGGTTTTGATGAACATGAGAATAACCTTTTTGGGGCTTGCCATGGAAGCCAAAAAACATTTTGGCTTTAGCCCCACTTATCAAGGGTTTCCTAGGAACACTATTTCCATTTTTGGATCTCTGAGAAATTTGCCTCAATCACAACATTCTCCATGTGGAGACCAATGTCTGACAAAACTCTCTTAATAGCCCTGATAGTACCATCCCTAGCCTTCTGGGGTTGCAATTTCCCTAAAAATCCAATATACGGATGCACAATTTTCTCAACTATTCTACACAAGGCATGCAATGTGCGCATGTGGATATTTGTTAAGGGGATATCTAGAATGGCTTGAAAGTTTGGATCTTTGCTGTGTCTATCAGGTGCCTTCTTCCAACAAGCAGATTTGCACTCCTTGGCCATGGCCATGCAATAAATGCAAGGACTCTTAGCAATAGTATCTTTTGATACATTATATATTCACTTTAGTGTCTTTAAATATACAGCCATGTGCTATTCCACTTTATGTTGTCCAAACCCTTTGATGCTTAATTCCTCCCTTGATGTTTGAGCACTTATCACCTCGGATATAGAAGTTCGTTAAAACACCTAGTCCAATATGTCAAAATCTTCCATGTCAACTCCCAACCACTAGATGTATTGCTCTGGTTTCACGTTGAAGTGCACTGAGACCTTCTAGCCTTCACCCCCATCGGTACAAGGTTGAACAGCCTTATTAATCAAGACGATCAAAAGTCTCTCCATTTTCTTACCCTTTGTAATCTCAGTTTCAATACCTTTGCATATCTTATCATATAGGCCATAGTTCATATAAGTTTTAAGGGGTTCAATAGCATGGGTTAGCCTGGTTTTGTTCCTTCACAATGCAGCACGACACTAGTAGAAAGAAATCATGAAAAGATTGTTTGTTCACTTCATGTTGGCTAGTTTTTAGTTAAGTTTTTGAGCGTGAAATGCCATACACTTTGTGTATGCAATCTAAACATGGTATTGAAAGATAAATTCATAGATGCATTATAATTGTATGTCTAGGTGATGACCAACATTAAAAGTATAAGATTTCTCTATGTTGTAGGATAGTATGATATCTTGGAAAACCAATAAAGTGAGGATTATATACAATCTCCTGGATCATTACATTTATATTATGAGAGGAGTGTGTTATGCTTATGTTTTGATGTTAAGATGACACATCTTGGGGTCAATCCCTAGAGTGTAGGAGAGTCATAGGAGCATAACATTCTGTTGGGGGGAGCTCTTTGGATATTTGAATCGAGGTGTTGATCATTTAATTGTTTGGATACTACCTTTGTTGGAGTTGGGAAGGAAATGTTGACTAAAATTTGATACAAATGTGTGATTTATTTAAATTAGTGTATAGCCTCCAAACACTCCTACTGCAAGGCCATGAGGGTGGTGTGGTGTGCATAGGAGCCCAGAGTCACATGCCTGCCTAACAATCCCCTAGTGGAAGCATGTTTTAGTGGTCCTATCCTAGACGACTTCACTTGGCACTTGCGAGAATGCATGGGGTCTATCGTCTAGGTTTCCTAGAGCCCACCCTATAATAGAAGGTATTGACCATCCCCACAAGGATCAACCTACAAGCTCGGGGTCCTAATTTGACAACTAAGGTCTCAATACATCAAGTAGCTCCATCGGAGGTGTCCCATAAGGGCTTCTCATCTGACTGGAGTAATCATAGTTACCCTTGGTTCATGGAGTACAACACTTTTTTCCAGTAATAATATGGTTAGGATTCAGGGAACCTTAACAGAGTTCTAGCATAGCTGTTGTACCTTTCCCATAAGACAATTTTTTATCAAGGTTTTAAGACCTGACCCTAGGTAAGTCAACGCTCCACTCTACCTAATTTTTCCTAGTTTATGTTTGGTTCAATCTCTTGAAAGAAGCTCCCAACTTACCGGGACCACCCATCTGTAGTAGGACAAATCTGTCATGGATCTCGCCCATTCGCTTCCCACAAATGGTTTTCTTTAGTTTTCTTATCATCTATCACATTAAGTTATGACATATGAAAGAAACTTGGTTAATTAACCCATTATCACAGGTTCATTTGCATAATTTTTAGGGCACAACAAAAAGACAGAGAAAACAGTCTTTTGGTAAAACATATTTTGCAAAGTTATTTACAATGATTTTTCCCTTCTACCTATGCAGAATATAAACCTCCACTCACCGAAAATCCCTTATGTATGCGCAGAAGAAAAAAAACCTCCAAGACTTTCGTCCATTTACTAGTACACAGGACTCTAGGATCCCATCTTGATTCGTGCGAGGGTCAGGCAGTTTCTTGGAGCAATTGAGAGATTTACAGCCAGAGCCCCCTGGCACTCTCACCTCCTCCTGCCTAACAGATTTCTCACTGAGTGACCTCTCACCGTCGGGACCGGTCCAAATCTCCTCACGGTGGTACAAAACAATCCCCCTTGGAGTAGGGTTCCATGTCCAGGTGTAGGGGAGGCATATCATGATCTTTCTTCTTATTATCCTAATTATATATTTACAATCAAATCTAACTGCTTCAAGCATAATCAATCTTTCCTGTGCAACCATCAATGCATGCACAAATAAAAAAGAAACAACACCAATTGTTTTTAGCATAGGATGTAGCCCACCCAAATCTAGGGTTTCTCTTTTAAGGTCCCACCTTATTCTTAGGGTTTCACTTCCTACTTGCAACTCGTTTTCGGGATCCATAAGTTATTTCATGAATCTGAAGTCTATTTTATCCTTATGAAAAATTTGGTATTTTTGCCCTAAAAGATAACATGGGCATTTATACTTGTGGCAGGAAATTCATGTGCTGCCCTTCCTTAACCCGTGCTTAGGAGGATTTAAAATGCTTTTCCAAGTCTATTTAGACTTTAGAATTTTTATCGACAAATTCTTAGAAATATCCAACAAGTCCTACAGACTTCTGATATTTATTTAATTTCCTGATACTGATAGTTCCAGGGTTATTGAGTATGTCATAGTTGTTTTTGCTTCAACATTCTCGATATTGAGGTTAGGTTTTCTTGCTGATTCATACGTGGATTAACTCATGATATTAACGCTCTCGCTAATATAATCATTAATATTAACATTGCATGTGTTTTCAATAAGAAAATAATTTTTATTCTATTCTACTCATATCCTATGGTTTAATTGTGACGATGTCCAACTTTCAACATATTCTAGAAAGAACAATTTTCATTTCGCTATGTCCTAAGTGCAGTGTTGATTGTTTTTCTGAAAACTTTATGCAATGCAAAAATCATGAGTGTAATTTTTCTTTCATCTTTTAGACATCAAATTATATTACTATGCACCTAATCTATGTACGTCTAGTATATATTTTCCTATACAATTTTCTATTGATTTAATGTATGATATTATCTAAATGATTTTCTATAAATTATTATAAGTCTCATGTGCATCTATTTATCATTAGAAAAATAAAATAGAGATAGTCACTTTTAGAAAAAAATGATAAAATATTTCCTTTCTTAACACCTTCTATCTTTTTTCTGTTATTATGATCACATGTGCCATTAATGAAATAACAATAAATATCACAAAATAAACCATAATTACGATATTTTCTTAATGACAGGCATATAATCCTTTTCCAAGTGAAAGACTTTTTTCACTTAATAGTTAATTATTATATTACTTAGGTTATTTTCCTAAGCGGCAGTTCATATGTATTTTCTTTAGAATGCGTTTATAATCGTTTAAAGCCAAATATAGCAACAAGCTTATATATTTTTTTAAATCGACAAGATGTTACCTTTATCAGGTTTGCAGTAAACGGGGGTTTCACCAATTCTTACCTCGTCATTTTCTCCATCGACCGCGTTCCTTGCTTCCCTTGCTTGAAATGGGATTTTTGAATTTTTGTGACCACACGGAGCCATGGATGACTTCATCTGGTGGTTTTTGGCCAAGTTACCTCATGACTTATCTAGTTTATAAAGTCATGCCATACTCTTTGATACTTAACTTACTCAATATCATGCTCATTCATGCGCGTTCTTCGTCTACCAATTAGGCTTTTTCAATTTGTCTTGCGGTTACGAAATCATTGCGATCTTTGATGCATTAAATAGAATTGGGAATGACAAATCAAATATAATGCGGGAAAATTTATATGATCAAGCTGTGTAATATTATTTATGAGGCGTCTTTGCTTTTTGTTAGCTAAAAACATTGAGGCATCTTTTTGTGTTGGATTGCATAATTGATTTGATGCAAGACTTGATATTAAGAAAATTACGTGCGGTCATTTATGTGATAGCTTGACGAGTAATTTTTAAAATGCCTCAAGCCCAAATTTGTTTCTTGTTGAAATGAAGCATTGTGGCAGGAATATTACACCCAACTAGAGCCCTAGAGCTAGTGTCATGATTATTTTAGATTCCGACAGAATTCACTATTTATGTAGACACTAGTGTTTGAGGTATCAGGGTTGTTTTATTATAAGACCATGGTATCACTATATACAAAAGTTAAAAGCTTGATGATAAGGAAATGAAACTCCATGCCTATGAGCAACAGATGCTTGCAATCATCCATGCCATTAAGAAATGGCATCATTGTCTCTATATTAGCCACTTCAAGGTCAAAGTGATCATTGGGTCTTAAGGTATTTACTGTCACAAAACTAATCTTTCTTCCAAGAAAAGGTGATGGTTAGCTACCCTACAAAGTTATGACTTTGAGATCTCTTCTATAGTGAGGAAAGATATTATAGTGGCCATTTCTTTATCTTGAATGTGGGCATGTTTCATATCGATTATCTCTACTATGTACAAAGATTGGATTCATGAAATCCAAGAGTACTTATTGGATAATCATGTTGCCATATTAATATAGAAATTAAAGCAAGGTGATAATTAAGAATTTCTTGATTTAAAGTGGTATATGGTCTCTTATGGTTGAAGGGATGAGTCTATTTGACACCTCTTACCAACTTCAAAGATAAAATTCTTCAAGAGATGCATTCATATCCAATGGCAAGATATTTAGGCATATTCAAGACATTTGATAATGTCCACAAGAGCTTTTATTGGAAGGGGCTTTGGAAAGATGTGAAGGATTATATATCTCAATGTCTACCATGTCAATAAAATAAGGACTCTTGTCCCTTAGCGAGGGTTTATTATAGCCATTTCTAATTCCACATGGTAAATGGACTGATATTAGCATGGATATTATCATGGGTATTTCAGCTACTACCAAGCATGAGTGGAATTGTACCTTTATCATTGTTGATTAGTTAACAAAGTTAGCTCATGTCATTCCTAGCAAAGCTCAAGATTCAACTAAACAATTGGTGGAACAATAAATAGAAAATTCTTTAGGCTTCATGATATGCCTACGAAGATTGTTTTTGATACAGACAAAAAGTTTATGGGAAACTTTTGGAAGAGATGATTCACCTCTATGATCACTATTTTGACTCCTAATATTGCTATCATCCTCAAATAGATAGTCAAATAGAGATAAAATGTTGGTTAGAAGTCTATTTGAGGTATTTTTTCCATGACACACAAGCTTCATGGGACCAATGGTTTTATCTTGTTGAATTTTGTTACAATAATACCTATTACATGAGCAATGGAATGCCACCTTTGGATGCCCTTTATGGTTACAAAAAGTACCCTCTACTTATGTCATGATGATGTTAATCCTCAAGTTAGGAAATAGCTAGAGAGTATGGAAGCAGTCATGAAGTATTGCAAGGAGAATGCTTGCAAGGCTAAAGGCAATATGAGATCATATGCCGGTGATAGAACAAGGCATGTGGAGTTTGAAGTTGGAGATTGGATATTTTTTAAGGTACCAAAGTCTTGGTATGTCTCTCTTAAAGGTGGGCATTAAAAATTGACTCATCAATTTTCTGGTCTATATCAAATCGCCCAAAGAGTTGGCACTCTTGCTTATCAACTTCAATTACCTTCTTCTACATGTATTATGATGTCTTTCATACATGTCACAACTTAAGAAATATGTGGGACCTAATATTCAAGTACTTGAATAATTACCACCCACCACTAATGAGGATGGTCTAATCATTTATTAGCCCAAAAAGATTATTTTGACAACATGAAAAGGTTCTAAGAAATCATTCAATCATAGAATACCTAATCAAATGGTAGGTTTTATCTAGGGAGGAGTTTCCTGGCAGTTGACTTCTTATTTTGGAGACTTTCCATGGCTTCTTCAAGAGAATTTAGGACTCACAAAACATGGGACAACATTTTATCTTCAATTTTTTTAGTAAAAATAATTGCCTTAACTGCATTAAACTTTGACTTGGATTGTCTTCTTGTGATATCCCGACTTTGATTAAAAATCTTCCCACCTTCTCGACTTCTCACAAAATGGACTTGAAGAACTCTAAAGTCATTAAATAGAAAAGATCTCAAGCAAAAAAAAAACTGAGGATCCTAACCCGACATTTTTTTTGGATTGACAGGGACTGTAGCCACCCATCACATAAGTTACCACATGAACGAGAGCTATGAGCCATGTTAGTCATTAGTGTCAGTGTCTATAGTCTGGATGGTCCAAAGATACTAGATTTTTGGACAAAACTAGCATATTTTTGATATTGTGGACATTATTTACTGTAAATATTCTAAAAAGCTATGGAAACTTCTAGAATAGGGTGTCATGTGAAAAAAGCAAGTGGCTTTTTCAATCAATTTTGGAGATTTAATGCAAAAAGAAGGATTGGCAAAATCACGCTCGTCTCGATTGCAATTTACAGGTTGCAAACAACACTCCAAATGGGGAGGAGTGATCTGGAAGATTTCTGTGGGCAAGTGTCATGTGGTTTTACCCCCCTTTCGGAGCCATTGAAACCATCAGATTTTCGATTTGAGCATTAAATTGCATCTTAGAAGCTTCAGAATGCTGATTTTACCAAGATCCCCTCCATAAAGAGTTCTTCTTCTTAGCCACAACCATTAGGGCTGAAAAACGTTAAAAACGACACTTTTGTTAATTCATGGATTAAGGAAAGGGCGAAAGAGATTTTGCCACATGGACAAAAATATGGTATTCTTGTCTCCTCTTCTTTTGAGATAGTAGAGTTCATTTTGTGGTTCTCCCCTCCTATTTAGCCAAAATCTTCAAACCTTGACAAGTTTTGGTAGTCCCAACGGCACCTATTAACTAATAAAAGCTGACAATACCTCTAACAAAGACATGACAAAGTTAAGTTAATCAAGACCATTTTGAGAATCGGGAGAATTTTCAAAGTTCTTGGCTCTCGTAGTATTTTTAATCTGTCTCCTTGACCTCTCTCTTTAGGTTTCTTTCTCTCCACCTTGTTTCCATACTCGTTGTCTTTTACATGGCATCCACAAGAGACGTCCTTCTCGGGAGAATTTTCAAAGTTCTTGGCACTCGTAGTATTTTTAATCTATCTCCTTGACCTCTCTCTTTAGGTTTCTTTCTCTGCACATTGTCTGCATACTCGTTGTCTTTTACATAGCGTCCACAAGACGTCCTTCTCATTCTATAAACTCTTGCACCATGTATAGCAAGAGCGCAAATGGAGAATGGGAGCCCAAAACATTTACTATAAATGATTGGGTTACAATGCTGCCATCTTG
Organism: Lygodium microphyllum; assembly: GCF_053477565.2. Taxonomy (NCBI): domain Eukaryota; kingdom Viridiplantae; phylum Streptophyta; class Polypodiopsida; order Schizaeales; family Lygodiaceae; genus Lygodium; species Lygodium microphyllum. The sequence continues at coordinate 118,241,085 of NC_141149.1, read as the reverse complement.
TAGGGGTTCTCACAGAGTGAAAAAAACAGAACAAGGGGATATCAAATATCATTGGAAGGGACATATCTTTGCCTTCAAAACCACGCCTCAAGGATGGTTTGCTTTGGTGCAACATGTTTACATGGCTAGAGATATGCACTTGGCTCCACGGGAATGTTTTTCCCAACAAGTACACTCTAAGTTTGAATTGTAAAATATATGTGAGTATATGGTTTTGTTTGAAGGATATGCTAAATAATGGATTATTGGTTATAGATATCTTTCCATCAACAAGTTTCCAGTGGCAACCTGTGGAGAGCCTCAGCGGAACATTCCATGCCATTCATAAAGAATTTGCATACCCCTAGTTTTTTTCATGAAAGTGGAATTTTTGTGTATTATGCACAATATGTGGTTCCTTCAAGAGCAGATGCGTATGGATACCTTGAAGATCTGCAATTACCAGGCCTCTCATCTTTGGAATGGGAGATGCCTGATGAAGCAACAATAGAGAGTTTTAAACTCAAAATTGCTCAAGATATTCAAAAGGCTATGACTCCTGGAAAGATCTCTAGAAGAGTACGCTTATCATGGTTTTTACCCTTGCATGTTTTTGTAGCTTGCTTTAAAACAACATGTTTACAATGAACAAAGGTTTCATGGCTAAACAAAAAAAATTTAAAGGAAGATTTGGACAAAATTTTAGGTCTATCTTGGAAGGTCAAGGAATCTGACCACAAAGGTGACTTTATAAGGTGCAATGTGTGCCCTCAATCATTGGGTTTATCCTATAATATATCTCGACAATCTCTTATCATAGGTTTTGATTATAGAAGATACAAACTTAGATTGGGTGCTTGGGTTCCTCTTTAGTTAGATATTGATTGTAAGACATTGAAATTTACACTGCAAGTTACCGCACAAGAAGTAAAAGAGGTGAACATTACTTCAAAGTGGAGTCTTAAGGATGTAAGAGACACCTTGGAGTTTCTAGACAATGTTACTCCTGGATATAAGTTCAAGGTAAATGGTGTTGTAATTGGAAAAAGAGCTGAGAGTATGAGCTATTTGCCTCCTAGTGTTGTGAGTTTCAGACCATAAATATGCATGTACAAATAATTTTGAATCTTTCTTTTACTCACAAATATTGCTGCCAGAAACATGGAATTATACACATTGAGAAGTACTATTTAAAAAAATCTTAGTATAATCTTTGCAATGATTCTATGAATAACAAATCGTCATTTGTGGACCAAAATGATTTCATTATATCACGAGTTACAATATTGCAGTACAATTTAATAGGAAAGACTTGGCACAAGCTTTATAATTCTCTATGATTCTATGAACAAAAAATCATCTTTCATGGGTAAGATCAATATGATATATTAGTACATTTTGGGTCAGAATATTGCACTACAGATGTATATACAAGGGGAATGTTGCTTCATTACAAATAGACAAATTGATAATTATAAGGCTATTCTTTAGCTTCTCCATCCTTAAGACTTTTCTCCTTCATTTGTCATCACTAGTTTCCTCTTAGGGGTTTTCTTTCATTGCTCAAAGAACTTAATTACCTGAGGCACTCTTTTCTCCTTAGGCTTTAGGGGAGATGGACTGAATTTCAATGGGGAAAGCTTAGGCATGCCCTTCATTTTGTGCCCCTTTTGTTTGGACCTTGGAGACTTCTTTTTCTTGGTGGTTGCCATTTTCTTGCCTTTGCCCTTTGTTGTTGCCTGTCCTTTGGAATTTTTAGCTGGGAGAGGTTAATCTGGGTCCTCTGATGTAATTGCCCTATCCAAAACTAGTTCAATACACCTCTCTCATATCCACCACATGTATGCCTTAGGGTAGTCTCTACACTATAACAAAGCATACAAGTTATTTGAATTAGCAAGAGACTTTCACTATAAAAAGGATAAAGCACAGGAGACTTACATTCACCCCCTCTACATTCAGTAACTTTGAATCTATTATCCTTGAAGCATTTGAAACAACTCTCCAGCCACAATTATGTACATCATTTTGCAATGGGACCTCTTTAAGCAGAAACTTGAAAGGTCTCTGAGGATCATCAATGCTTTCAAAGCTAGTGTCCAAGTGGGTAGTAACAAGTCTAGCAGCACTGCACATATTAACTTATTAGCAAATATTATAAACTTTATCCAATAAAGATAAAATAAAGAGTGTTTATTGACAATACATCTTTGATTGGCCATGGATTCCTGAAAGAGAATTCATAAAAATGACCTCTCTTATAGGAATATCGATATAGATTAGGCTCCAGTGACCTCTGCAAACCACATCACAAGTGAGCAATAATAACCCTAAAGACAAATCATCAAGAGTTAGAATGTTGAAGAAAGTACCTTTCAATATATGGAAAAAAAATGTGATGGTTTGTGACACTATTGAAGTCCTTAAAAAACCTTGCACTATTTGAATCAGATTTTGAAAACAAATCCATTGAGAGAAGTGGATCAATAACAAATATACTCTTAGCAATATTAATGCTAAGAGAAGCAACATATGCCCTATATACAAAGTAAAGATTGAATAAGATAATGAGTACAATATAAGGACCCTTGGAAAATTTCATTATAAATAAAGAGAAGCAAAAGACCTTACCTCAAACAATAATAAACTATTGAATCTGTAAGTTAAGTATCATTTTTCTCAAATAGGATCTTATCCTCTGGAGAAATGCTGAGGTAGTCTTTTTTCTCATGACTAACAGAAACATTCACGACCATTTGGCCATACATTTTCCCCATCCTCTCATAGTTCACTAGGCCAAGAGTGAAAATCTTTCTCTAGTAGATCAAATCCTCATTTTCTATTGCCTCTTTCCTTTTCTCCTCCATGACAAATTCTTGCTCACTTGCCACCCTTGTAGCATACAAATGTGTAACCTCTTCAATCTTGGGTGCTGGTGGCTCTTTCTGCTTTCTCTTAGGTGGAACATTGAGGATTTCAAATGCCTTTTGATCAGTCTCGATGGAAGAGGCTTCAAAACTTGATCAGTCGATGGAAGAGGCTTCAAACCTATATCTAAGTCTGCTAACCATACTAAAGTCTTTATTCATTAATGTAATTCGATGTGCATGGGTAGCTGCAATATAAGCATAATTCATAAAATCTATCAAAAAATCCTTTGCTGCCACTTGCAAGCATAGGAGGGCAGACAACTGCCATTTCTTGTTGAGGCCATCCACAGAAGCAACAAGGGACAACCTATCAAATATCTCCTTGACCAGTCTAAAAAATGCAGCCTTAGGAATGAGGTGTCTAGTTGACTTTTGAGCTTTCCTCATCTTTGCAAAACACCTCTGCATGTAAAACCATCTTGACTTTCTCTTTTTCCTCATAGGGGCTTCCTTGGCAGGCTGAGATTGAGGAGAAGCTGAGGGCTCAAACTCACCAAATGACTTGTTCTCTGAGGGAAATTCACATGAACTACCAGCTGGTGTAATAGGGATAACAATTTCTTCAACTGTCTCCTCAACAGTTAGCTCAGCACCTTCTTTAGATGATTTATTCACCAATATCTTCCTTGCAGTTTGTTTTGTCCTTACCATTGAAACCAACACGGTGCGATCAGGAAGCTGAATACAAAGGCGACTTGATTCTCTTGCGTGATATGAAAGTCAAAATAATGCTTGGCCCAATACAACGAGATAGCGCTGATGTGAGGTCTACACTTTAACCTTATCGCTTCGTATCGGAGCCGCAACGATGCTGTCCCTTGAACCCTTTATCCCTACTTCTTATTTCCAATATAACGCAATACATAAAATGACACCCTGCATTGACATTATCGCTTCGTATTAGCCCTTGGACCTGTCTTCCTTCCCTTGCAAAAAAATGCCTGATACAATGTGATTTGGCAAATTTGATTTCCCCCTTTCCTCTATTGCTTTGTATTGGGGGACTTACTACAAACCAAGAGTGAATGAGTAGCACAAATATACGGCAATACTATCGGTCGTACGTAGTCATGACGTAAGGTTTTGTTGTACGAACGGCAGTGGTGACGTAAGTTTTGAATTCGCACTCCCGCCAAATGAGAAGTGCTTATATACTTGGGTTGCTTATATCCACATGTCACATTCTCATTCGCCCCGATATTAGGGTTTTTTTGGAAAGTTCCTTCTTCCCCCTTGTACCTATTTAAGCCCACTCAAAAAATTTCACTCCTTTTTCCTCCCCATTTCCTCATGTGCCAAATTTATTCCTCTCTCCTCAGCTCCTTTCCCTTCCTTATCATAGATGTCTGTCTACATCTCCGTCCCCTTATGGCTTAATCACAGATGCCTGTCCGTCCATAATTCCATTCCCCCGACGTCATCAACTACATCGCCCCCACATTCTGTACTCGTCCATAAATTACGTCCAATTTCATTCCCAACCCACTGTAGAACGTTCCATGCACGCCTGAGCAAATTCCCAAAGTCCATCCCTAGGTTTTTATCTTTCTGTTCTCATATTCACGTCTCCACGCGTATTCACGTCTCCACTCGCAAGGTTTTTTTCACATGCAAGTCTTATCACATGTGAGTCTTATCCCATGTTAGGTTTTTTTCTCTTCACTCGCAAGGTTTTTTCTCTCCACTCGCGTCGTCCACAACCAAAACAACGCGATAGGTATTAAAGCAAGGCTTTTGTTTCTCTCCACTTGCGTCGTATCAGAAAGACCCTTTACCACATCGTAATCACGTCTCCACTCGCATCGACCTCCACCAAAACAATCACTCACGTCATCCTCCACTCGCATCATCCTCCATTCGCGTCAACCTCCACTGAAATAACATGATAGAGTATATAGGAGGGCTTTTATTTCTCTCCACTTGCATTGTATTGGAAATACTTTGCTTGAGGTTTTTATTTTTCTTGCAATATTCTCTCATGCATGTGTCTTTGTTTTGCATTGTGTGTGTAGAATCCCAACCAACTTCTGAACTAGAACAACGCGATGGAGGAGTTTTGAGGCTGGTAAATGCTTCTACTCGTGTCATAAAAATTGATCTTCCAACATGAAGTGAGGGTTGTACTTCAAGAGATCTATACATTTATATTCGCTTTGTATAGGCAAGTAGTTTTCAGAGATATTGATTCAAGATATCAGGAACCGAAATGTCACACGTATATGCCTCCACATCTATAAAGGGGAAAAGAGATCTTGATCCCACAATGACAAAGGAGTCAGTTACTTACAATGTTTCAATAGCATCTCATATGTCAGTACAGGTGAAGGTTCAAGGAAGGCTTCAAAGAGGCTTCAAAGTCTCGTGTGAGGTCCCAAGGCTTTCTCAAATTATAGATGTTATAGCCTCTCGGAAGCTCTTGGATTTTCTCATAGAAAATAATATTGACCTTACATTCTATCCAATAGCTAGGGAGATTTTCAATCCAGAGTGGGATCTTGATCAAGTTCTTAATTTCTCAAAGGACTTTTGCAATGAAGATTTTGCAGAGTTTGAAGAGTTGGCATATCCTGTTGTTCAATTGGATTCCAAGGAGTATGTTCACACCCCTATTGGAAGGTGAGGCACTGAGAAGTCCTTGTTTACCAAGAAATGTGGTTATCATTCTTTTGATAGATTTTATGCAGCTGAGTTATGCTCTTTACACCCAAAAAAATGCAGGCTTATGCTTAAGTCTACTGCATTCATTGTATTTGCCCTTGTGAAATTGTAATGAAGAAGACCTAAGAGAGAGAATGAAAGAAGGAAGAAGATTGCAGAAGAGAGAGAAAAAGAGAGAAGATGAGAGAGAAAGACTAGGAAAAGAGAGAGAAAGAGGGGAGAGAGAGGGGGAAGCCATGGGAGCTGAGGGTGAAGGTGAGGACACAGATTTGTATTTATCAAATGGTCCCCTAATCAGGTCCTTCTACACTTAAACACCCCATCAGTGTAGCTGGGTATTCGCATGTGCTAACCCCGTGTAAGACCATCTAATCCCATTCTTTACATTCCATCCCGACCCGGAATGTTTTTGCCCTCAAAAACAAAAAGAGGATGTATTGGTATGGCTGGGTGGGGGGAGGGGGGTGAAATCTTGTGGAACGATGGCCTATGAGCATGTATGCAGTGTGAGCATGAGGGAAGAAGGTAAGTCAGTACAAGGATAGGCACCAATTCCAAACAAGAAGGGCTAGACAACACCGGATAGCACGCTGTCCCAAACAGGCATGTAGTGGAAAATTGATCATAACTTGCCATGGGCAACTCCAAATGAGACGTTTCGCATGTCAAAACGGAGCTCATTGAGGGTACTTTCAGCCCAGGTAGGTCATACATGGGTGCAATTAATGCAAGCCCAAAACTGTTCAAAAACATATGGTTGTCTACTACAAAACAGGCCCAAATCGAGTTGTTCTTCAGCCAAGGTTGCCGCCTCAAGGTGAGGGGACTGCACCAGGGGAGTGCTGATGTAGATAGAGCTTTTTTCAACCCCCGGGATCAAATGGATAACCTTCATGGTAAGCTTCACCAGCATACAAGTCATCCATGCAAGCGTGGGTCTCTGCACTACCACCGGGGTCAAATGGAAAGTGGTTATCCTTTCCCTGCATTGGGTTACCATCCACAAGTAAAGCTATAATGGTCATACCACTAGCTGTTGCATCGAGTCTGCCATAAGCATCATATGATTAAGCTCGGTCTGCACTTTTGGATGCTATCAATAACACATGGGGTTGTATAAGCTGAAAAGTGTATTGCATCAACCCTTATATGTGACATGTGTACAGACTGAAGGGTCTCCTGAAAGGACATGTTTTCTTGATCCGTAATATGAGCATGATCTTTAAGATCTACATGATCTTCTTTCTTGAATGAAAGTTTGTCTTGCTTTGGACCCACATCAAAATGGTCTTCATCAAGATCTATCCTATCCTTGGCATAATGATATTCAAATACAAATAGGAGTTTTGCATTCTGTGCTCTACATTAGTCTTGATGATCACAAGATATCGGCTTAGCACATCGATAGCATAAGCCCGCAGCATGCAGTTCCCGTATCGTATCACTAGTAAGGTGTCTAATACATTTAGCCTTAGATAGCAATCTACACACATGTTCATCACCATTGGTCAACTCAGTAATAGTTTTGACATGTTGCTCATAGTCATCTTGCTGCTCATGTGCAACATATGGCTGCCCATGACCATAATGCTCATGCTGTCCATATGGAGGGTCATACCAATGTGGCTACTGCTCGTAATGATACTCATGTTGTCCATACTGCATATGGTGATAATATGATGGAACCTAGAACGGGCCGGCACTGGCTCGTGCACTAGCCGGATCTCTATCTCACGCACTCAACAACCCCACGGCCTCGCGGCCAGGAGCGTTGATGACACATACATTGCCTTCCTAAATGTCTTGCGTTTGTATTACGTCGTTTGTAGTCCACTCTTCTCTCACCCACTACTCCTCAGAGGGAGTTCCTTACACATTGCCTAACGGCACGAAGCACAGACATAGGGGGTCCTCCAATGGCTGAATGCTGCCACTCCTCTGCGACTCTCCTACACCTTGGGGATTGGCCTCTCAATGCATCGCTCAACATATAAACATTCCATACAAAATCCACTCAAGGTACCATTTAATCGTATACAGGAATGTACCATTGTCCTTACTTCTCTTTTCCCTAGACCCCATGACTAGCCTATGGCTTAGGGTGTCCTGTCTCTCACTCAACGTGGGTCAAGGTCCTAATGAAAGCAATTGCTGTGCATCCAGGATTTCTGATACCTTTAAATATTTCCATGATTTATGCACAGTGTGGATGCTAAGTGCTCAAACAATTAAAAAATCAATATTGTGCACATATGGAAAACATCCTTTCAATGATTTCCAACTACCGTTCTTATGCGGCGTTGCACGAACCTAGCACCGAGGAAACCCTCGTGCTACTAGGCTCTTATTTTATAACTATTCACCGACCTATATGTCATGCAAACAAAAACAACAATCTTTTCATCATTTGACTCCACATTTAGACACACTTTAACCACTCTACCCTCCCATCGATCAAATGTTGCATTGTGGTATGGATTTATAGGGCATTTTGCCATCATTTTATGTGTAAAAAGCGGGAAAAACACACTAGAACAAGAAGGTGGGGATGAACTGAGGCAAATCCTCATGCTTCAGTCCCCACAAACATTCACAAACATTGTTCTTAATTTTCATTAATTTTCCGCACCCAAAATGCATTTTCCCCCTATTTTTAGTGATTTTTCTCTATTTTCCTTGTATTTTTCCTTATTTTCTGCATTACTTAATCACTGAAAATTCAAAATAGGTTATGGGCTGTGGCCCTTAGTTCCTTCTTGTAGCAAAATGAAAATTTAGTTGGTGTTCCTATTCATTTTCCCATTTTTATGCCCAAAAACATCATTTTCCCTTGATTTTCCATATTTTACATGTTTTAGTGTATTATTTTGAACCACAAGATGCATATTTTTCTGATTTTCTGATTATGATCAACAAGTACTCATGGAAAACAGCAACATAAACAATTTTTAGCCCACATGAACAACATTTTATCAATCAAAAGCCATGAAATCTCAAATTTCCTTTGAAAAAATTGAATTACCGCTTATTTGCGTGTTTCGGGTTTCATGTCCATGGCTGCAAATCTGAAAATCAGCAGCACTTCATGCTCAACACGATCACAAATCACCATTTCCAGCCCGTGGAGCAATCCGATCCATGCCGGACAAGCCTCCATCATTCTTTCTTCTTCCTTCCTCTTCCCACATGAATTCCCCCTTAGAAGAGAGAGAGGGAGGAGAGAGAAAGACTAGATTTCTATCTCAGCATTCAGGCCATCAATTGAGGAGCGAAGGGCGGTGATAAGATCAGCATACAGAGGGGAATGAGGGGTCAATGTCTGTTGAGTAGGTTGTTTGCAGGCTGCATGAGGCACCATCATCCATCAAGCGCATTTTTCGGCCGTTGAAGGCGCCTTCTTCCCCACGTTTTTCCTCATCTTCTCTCTCCACGATTGCTACATTTTTTGCTTCATAAAATTTGGGCCCCAACCTTCCCCAAAGGTCATGACCGTTTGGCCACTCCAATGTCCACCTCTTCAAATCTTGCCCAACTTCTTGGCCATTTTTCCGTCCGGGCTCGGAATTGAGCTCTGAAAAATCATGGGCGTCCGGCTTAGCATCCCGCATTGGCCAGTAGCTCGTGTCAACCCGCACGACTGTCTAAAAAATTATGAAAAATCAACAAATGTCACTCGGGCACCTTTAAAGCACTTTGGTGCTTAAAATCGTCCTAGATCGAGCCGCCGCCTTTGACGTTGCATATTTTTCCCTTGATATTCATAATTTTTAGCTATTTTTAAGCACTTCCCAGCACCTAAATTCCGCTCTTATTGGCGACCACGGGATAGGGCGACTCAGCCCGTCGAATCCACGAACATATCTGCACATAAACAACCAAAGAAGCATCAAGCTGATACAAAACAAATATATAATAAAACTCAGCACAATGCTCCCCCTACCCCTGGACAGAACCAAGGCATGACATCCACAAGGAGTAGGCCTAGCATCATCTAATAGAAGATCCAAAGCGAGTCACTAACCAACTGCTCCAACATAGCCACACTAAAAAAACCTATCAAAGAGGTTGCCCTAAGTGGTAGACTGAACTACTTACCAACTAAAGACAATACAACTAGGAGTTCCTACAAGGCGAGGACTCCTATAGCCTGATCAAGGAGTATTTTTTTTCAGTACATTTCTTCTTTTAGGGTTTTATTTTATCAACATACTTGGGCATGTAAAAAGGAGGGAGCTGAGCGTAGTGACCCAAGGAGAACAGGGCATCGGCCTCAGGACCTGTCTCGGCACCCAAGAACCTACCAAGCCCTCGCAAGGCGACACTTAATCCTTTTCTAACGCTCACTTTTATTTTCGCTCCAACCTTCCTTGTTTTGTTAATTTTTTTCAGCAAGAAGCCACCCCTAGGAAGACAAGGTGTCGGCACCGGGTCTGACTCGTCCCCAGGAACCTACCAGGCCTCTGCAAGGCAATGAGCAACTGCTTATATATTATCATTTCTTTTCTTTTCTTTAATAGGGGTTAGAACCCCTTTTTACACACCTTCGTATTTATAGTCATCTTGTAGGATGTTCAGGATTTCTTGGCATCATCATTTTTATCTTCTGGCAGGCTTCTCTAACTGCCTCGCTACTAACAAGAACTCCTAGAACGGCTGCCTAGCAGGCTAGCAGAACAGGGCCACTGGACTTCCTTCTAAAACAGGTCTTTCAATGCCTGACAATGTCTTTACAGGAGGCAATGACTACTCCGACCTCCCTCAAACATACTTAGCCTAAACCTGGGACTTCATGCCTTGGTTGCCGGTCCCCAACAAAAATGTATCCCCTCGATAAGCACAAATACACATATAACAGGAAAGAAAGGTACTCGCAAAGGAGAGGTATCACCTGGATTGGCCACAAGAAGCTTCCATCGCAGCAAAGGCTCCTCCAGGCTCCACCAAATTCCACGAATCACGAAACCTGTCCAGCACAATACTCAAAACAAAAACCCAATTAAACGCACCCGCACTAGACAGGGAAATGGCCCTCTTGGCCTAATGAAATCAAACATGACTTTGCTACAAAACTGAATCAGCCCTCTTGGCCTAATGAAATCAAACAATACTACACATAACATCCTCCTGGAAACAACTATGAAAGACATCAAAGCATACCATTCCCAGGGGAACAGAGGCTCGTAGCCCTAAACTAGGTGCATTAAATTATGACCCATCCCTCCTGCGTATATCGCAAGAGGTGTTCGCATCACATGTCGTCTAATCAGTCTGTGGGTCCAAGTTAATAAAGGCAGATGAGTCTCGCCTACCCTCTGCATCACCCAGATCAACCATCATCTGCCAAAGAGGGCATGTTCAGAAAGCATACCCCACAACCGACCAGGCCCTGTCTCACCATCAATAGATATATCGGGACAAGGGCCATAATTAAAGAAGAGGTCTTATTCATACGCAAAATTAGCCAAAGAATCGGCAAACTGATTCCAATTTCGTGGAATTAGCTGAAAAGACACTCTATCAAATTCGTCTAGCAGGGCTATGGCAGTATGATGGTACATGCAAAGGATGGGGTTTCGTACCATGTATGTCCCATTGAGTTGATTTAAAACCAACTGAGAGTCCCCTTTCACCAACAACTGGCGGATACCACCCTTCTTTGCAATATTCAAACCCATTATCAGGGCTTTGTATTCTGCCATGTTATTGGTAAAATTCACCCCGAGATAAGCAGCTAACTTCATGACAATGCGTCGTCGGGGTCCTCGGATGACAACTCCTACACTTCCTTTTTTACATGCACCCCTGGACGCCCCATCAAAGTACAAGGTGTACGTCCATAAAGGGTTTACATATCCCGCCATCCTGAACTCTAATCGTAATTATGGTAATCAAAATTCAGCATATTCAACGGGTGGACTGTAGGCTCCATCCCTCCATCATCATTGAATCCAACAGGGATGCTCATCAAAATTTGTAGGCAGTGATGGCAGAAGACCTTGATCTCCCAAATAAATGTCCCGCCTTCTTGCTCAGTCACCTTATATCCTCTGCTCCACCAAATGAGCTTTCCCTGATGATACCTCTGTTCTAAATATGGGTGTTCTAAATAAGGGATCAGACGACCCATCAATCTCTATCATGATTTCCTTGCAGATGTTTGATCGATCTCGCCTAGACCTGCAAGGCAGTCATAGTATTAGTGCAATCAAAAATAATAAGGTTTAATCTTATTAAGATTAACCTTATTTTTAAATTCTATCCCCTCAAGGTCAGCTAACAAGACTGTGGATTTATTCTTTCCTATTCTAACGATCCTATAGGGCCCGTCCCATTTGGGCTCTAGCTTGCCTGGAAATAATTCGCGTCGTGCGTCATAATACAGAACAAGCTGTCCTTTCTTGAAAGTGTATTTCTTGGCTTTGAGGTCGTGTAACTGCTTCATTCGGCGCTTCGCCACTTCTTGGTGCAATAAGCTCTGCAGCTTAAGCTCATCTAAATGTGCCAATGTCGTCAAGCGCTCAAAAAGTGTGTCTTCATCACTCAAAGAATGATTGATGGCAAACCGAATAGTCGGCAGCTCAATCTCTAAAGGCAAGACACACTCCTCCCCATATACTAACTTGAACGGGGTATGGCCAGTGGCTCGTTTGAAAGTCGTATTATAGGCCCACACTGCCACGTATAACTTTTTATCCCAATCCCGTTTCTTTTCCGACACAATTTTGGACAGAATGCCCACAAGCTGCTTGTTGGTGCTTTCAACTTGCCCATTGGCTTGCGGATTATATGGGGTTGTCTTGTTATGCTTGATTTGCCATATCTCTGTCAAACCTTTGATCACCTTATTCAGGAAATGGGTTCCGCGGTCCGACACTAATTCTTTCGACGGACCAAAGCGGCATATTATCTGCTCTAAAAGGAAACTAGCAGTTTCTTTAGCATCATCCTTTCTTGTTG